>NW_025110425.1:14248-96913 GCF_011392965.1 Frieseomelitta varia | reverse complement strand
CCGCTCTAACCTGCCAGAAACAAAAAAAAAAAAAAAAAAAAACGTTATCAACTACCTAAAGGAGACCCAATTACTAGACCAGTTATAAAGAGATAATTTGCTAAAGACCTCGTAGTCTAAACCCCCATATAAAAAAAAAAAAGAAAGAGATCGAAGTGTTAGACTCGCTTTTCAACTTGTTAAAGTGTGTTAACTGTGTTCGTTCATTAGTCTGACGTACTCATAGGTACAATTCAGAATATATGAATACATGTTTTACCGCGCTTAGTAGATAGATAGATAAATAATTTTATTTTTCGGCTTCACAGCCATGAAAGTGAACTTGGTTTACATTTCTCTTTTTTTTTTCATTCTCTCTGTTTCTCTCACTCTCGTTCTTCACTCTTCATATCTGTTATATACTCTATATACTTATATACCTACCCTACTCTATATACTTATATACTTATATACTATACTCTATATACTTATATACTTGTACTATACTCATATAGTATACTTATATACTACTATACTCTATATACCTATATACTTATATACTATACTTATATACTCTATATACTTATATACTATGCTCTATATACTATACTTATATACTTATATACTCTATATACTTATATACTATACTCTATATACTATACTTATATACTTATATACTCTATATACTTATATACTATACTCTATATACTATACTTATATACTTATATACTCTATATACTTATATACTATACTCTATATACTATACTTATATACTTATATACTCTATATACTTATATACTATACTCTATATACTATACTTATATACTTATATACTATACTCTATATACTATACTTATATACTTATATACTCTATATACTTATATACTATATTCTGTATACTTATATATTATACTCTATATACTTATATACTTATATACCTATACTTGACACTAACTTTTATGCTATACTTAACAATTTAACCTCGATTGTATTACCTAACTCCTCTTTCGCTTATCCGAGATTACCCTTTTATTTTCTACCTTATTGCTCTAATTGTTTACCCTATATACGAATGTACCGTGCATTGCCTTTACCCGCCTCCGTGCTTAGTAAATTATTCTAATTATTCAAAATTTGACTCTCGATCTAATTTTATATCTTGAATTCGATTCCTCATTTTTTTTTTTTTCTTTCTCATCAAATGGAAATTGAGTTAATTTCATTACTATCGAAAAAAAATCTTTCCCCCTCCATCATCGGTTCCAAAGATTCTCCCAAATCATCTCGATCGCGAGTAGAAAATATCGAAAATGGTAGGCGCTGCTTGTGTTCTTCGCGCGTTCGGTGGCGAAGGAATTTGAAGTGGCGGTGGGCGATGGCTCGCGGCCGGTTAAATGCAAACTTGTCCCGGTGCCAAGTAAAGCCAATTACTGCATAATACCGGCAGCTCCGTTAGTAGCTCTTCCCGCTGGAACGCGACAGGGAAGAGGGCAAAAGCCAGAGAGAGACTCGGGGACCTTGTTACGATTAAGAAGCACCGGGCAAAGTGGCACACGCACACACACCAGTTTCATAGAAAATGCATGGGCCAGGGTCGAGGTTTCGGTTTTAATTGTTTAATTTTAATTCGTTGGGATTTTAGTTTATTTAGGAAGGCCGAGAAACACGAACGGTTGAGCGAACCTCGCGGATTTTGCTGTAGGAGAGATTACATTTAGAAACGTAGAAGGACTTTTGTGAAATTGATCAATCAAATTTGGGAATATAGGGAATTTTACGAAAATTAATTGCAACGCGATTATTACGATTACCGATTTTTCACGGTTTCGAAAATCAAACAATTTTCTTCGACAGTTTCTTCCTCCGAGTGGGAGCTTTAGGTTCTTTAAATTTTCCAAATCGATCCTCGAATTTTTCAAGTCGATCGATTCTTTCGGATTTTCCGATTTAAAAATTCGAAACTTTTTAAATCTCTGACCTTTCTCCATCTTCAAGAATCGCTGAGTATTTGAAAATCATTGAATCCCCAAATTTTTGTGAACCTATCGTGCAACTACCATCAGGACAAAATCTCCTCCTCGTCAATGAGAAATTAATTTTAACGGCACTTTTATTTCCAAGACAGAAATTTTTTACTGTCGTTCTGTTTCTCTTTCGTTGAATTATTACACTTCTTCGTATTATTTATCACTGGCGTGCCACAATTTTACGAACATCTCGACTTTATTGCGCTCGTTCATTCATAAAGATCGATCGGCATGCAACGACCGGTGTCGTGCTTTCTAAAAAAGTAATCAAGTAAAAAAGATTCATTAGTCACTGTCTTAATATATCATATTTTTAAATCGTTTATTGACACAAATTCGTTTGTATTGCTAAATATCCATGTAGCAATTTTCTTTGCTTATTTATTTGCTATTATTTTTGTATGTCACGTGTTTTATTAGGCTACATATATATATACAACGTATTTCTTAAATATATGTTGCAAATGTACAGTTTCGTACGAAACGTGTAATCTTCAAACAAAAATCTGCGTTGAGAGACTCGTCCGAATAAAATTTCAAAGTAGAATTATTCGTTGATTAATTTGCTCGAAAACGAAATTTCTTATTCACTCAATTATACTTTACAAATTTTATTTTCTCGATAAACGAAGTTTCAAGTAAACAGAAAAACAGAATATCGCTTTTTCTTCTCAATTAATTTTATTATCATTATATATTATATGTAATAAAATAATATATTATTATAATATAATATAATAATTTTATTATATATTATAGAATCGCTTTTTCTTCTCAATTAATTTTATTATCATTATATATTATATATAATAAAATAATATGTTATTACAATATAATATAATAATAATATATTATTTTATTATATATTATAGAATCGCTTTTTCTTCTCAATTTATTTTATTATCATTATATATATTATATATAGTAAAATAATATATTATTTTATTATATATTATAGAATCGCTTTTTCTTCTCAATTTATTTTATTATCATTATATATATTATATATAGTAAAATAATATATTATTTTATTATATATTATAGAATCGCTTGTAGAAAGTGTCGGAATGTCAAAAGAAACAATGATTTTTTTAAGTAAATAACAGACGACGATCTGTCGTAAATAACAATGTATTGCATTTGTATCGACGAGACGTGAGATTTCGACGTGTTTCGTATTTCGTAACTCGATTAGTAAATTTGCTCAACAGTCGGTTGGCCTCGGAACTAATTAACGACATTTAAAAAATGAAACTTGTAATTACGACATTCCTATATATATTCCGCCGGGGAAAATTTATTTTTCGCGACTCGTCCAAAACAAAACAAAACAAAAAAAAAAACAAAAAAAAAAACAGATGCTTCAAACTTTCGAAATACAGTCCCCGTAAATCTCCGTTTAATCTTTCACCTGTCAAGATAGTTACAGGAATCGGCGTGTCAGCGGCGCGAGCTGCGCGCAAATCGGTGCAACTCATTTTTTAATCATCGCGTCGAAAAGAAATTGGGTAGACGTCGGGGCAGACGAGGCGGCTGGGAAATGGCGCTTCGTCCCTTGGACAAAAAGAAAAAAAAAAAAAAAAGAAAAAAAGAAAAGAAAGGGATGGAAAAAGTGTCGGCGAATGACAAACAATATTTTTTGCCCGGCTCTGGCCGAGAGTGGGGGCTCGCTGAACGAGATTGAATGACACCTAACTCCCGCACCGCGTTTGTTCTTCCTTTTAATTCGCGCCGTTTCGCCCTTTTCCACCCCCTCGCCAAACCTTGCTTTCACCCCTTTTTGTTCGCTGCCACTCTTCCGTCCGTGTTACACCCGCCTCCCCCTCCCCCCCTCGTGTTTGTTCCTCCAACTATCCACGCCGCCTTTCCTCTCTCTCTTTCTCTCTCTTTCTCTCTCTCTCTCTCTTTCTCTCTCGTTGTTCTTTCTTGCTGGCGGTCGACAAAAATTACGACCGCCAGAAAATCGGGAAACGAAGCGGAGGCTCGGAATTGTTCGAAGCCACGACGTGCACTCTTATCGTACGTGCTCGTTCATAAGTAAAAATCTCGATTATCGGGTAACACCGATTATCTGGCCTCCTCTTTATGGTACGAATGTTATTTCATTTTGTTTACATTTGTCATTTTATTTGATTATGATATAGTATTTTGTTTACGAATGTATATATATATAGTATTTATAGTATATATATATATATATATATATATATATATAGTATTTTTTTTACGAATGTATATATATAGTATTTATAGTATATATATTTATAGTATGTAAGTAGAATGTATATATATATAGTATTTATAGTATATAGTATATAACAGAGACTGAAAACCGAAATATTTTGAGGTTTAGATTTATTATACTCAGAAACTGAAAACCAAAATATTTTCAAGTTTAGGTATTATATCCAGAGACTGAAACTGAAATATTGTGAAATTTAGGTATTATACCGGTATTTGCTCCCATATTATCGTAATATAACCGCTACTTGGGAAATCGCATTTAATACCGGTATAAGATGGTCATACCGGTATTTTCACACGTATTTTATCGGTATTTGATGTCCACAAACTTACCGAAATATATACCGGTACTGTACCGCTTTACTGACGAAAACACATTTTTTATTTTCTATGTACAGTTTTCTATGTACTCTTATTAATATTCGAACATCGTGCTATTCAAAATATTGTTGTGGATTTCGATTGTTTATAATAGTAAATTTGAATTAATTTTTTAATAATATAATAGAACATTCATTATAGTTTATAGTAGCATAAATTTTATTTATTTATCGCACATACTTTTCTCAATATCAAACAATAAACTGAACTATGTCGAAATGTAGCGTGGCAAAAATATTCAGACGTTTGAAGAACTACGATATTTGAACCTGAAAATTGTTAACATAAACGATAATTAATATTTTGTTAGGTAGCCCTTAACTTCAGTAATATATCGCAGACGCTCAGGCATATTTTTCCAGTAATTTTTTTCAAGTAACTTAGCGGAATATTCTTTCATTCTACGATTAATCGTTGTATTTATCGACGTACGACAGTTAGTCATTTTTCACCGAGAAAAAGAAAAAACCGTATCGAGAAATCGGTCATCTTTTAAAATTAAGTAAGAGTATCGTGGCTGATATTGTATGGAGATACAACGATCAATTAATATTAGTAATAATAAAGGATACGTGTATAAGCGTCATCAAATTTACTCGGTAGCTTTATGAAAACATTTGATCATTGTCTCCTTTTCTAATACATTAATATTTTATTTACCGGTATTATACCGAAATACATCTATCGACCTAACATCGTTTTGACAGCATCATACTGGTGTTCGCACAATTTCGGTTTCATCAAACGTAATCGAATAATAACCTAAAAATTACCAATATTTTACCGATATCCGTAATACCGATTCTGGTATATAAGTATATTATATAGTATATTATAGTATTATACATAGTATTTTGTTTACGAATGTAATGTATAATACATTATATTCAATATATAACATTATATTACAATATTATACATTATGTATAATACGAATGTTATTTTATTTTATTTACATTTTGTTACATGTTGCGCTGCTTGTGCAGTGTTATTTGGTTTCTTTTAATAAAATTATTTGTACGAAGTATTTTTGGAATTTGTACTGCGCGGGATGTTAGAGAAATCTGTTACGATTATACGTGGACGTTAAGTATATACGTTAATTACATTTAACGTTGTTAAATTTTAACTTTAACTTAACTTAATTATTAAATCTTAATTTTAAATTTACTTTATAACACAATTGTTAATATTATTTCGTTATTCTCAGATTTCTCCTGCTATTATATATACACAGATGTTATTTCATCCTTTAAATTCCAAAAAAAAAAAAAAAAAAAAAATAATGAACATAGTGCCTCGATTCTCAATGTTGCACATATTACGTATTGCACGTATATTTCTGTATACTCGCGTTTATACACGTACACGCGAAACACATTCCGATAATAGAAGCAATCGTCGGAACAATGATTTCGGAATGATTCAGAATTATCTTGGTCGAAACGGTAGAAACATCTCCTCGAAACGGCGTTCGAGGATCGTTCCCGTAATATTCGGATGTTATCGATATATCGGCGTACTTTGCGATTAATATACCATTTCGTTGGTCGAGTTGAATCGCGGAGAAACGGCCGGCAATTCGGCGAGAAATTAATCCATCCGGGCGGCGTAATGCAACAGTGCCGATCTCCCGCGATCAAGCGTGAACGTTAACAATCCGGTTGCTTTCCCGGTTCGTCGGCCGCCTTGTTACGAATCGAGGAAAGTGATCGTTAATTCCCTCTCGCTACCGGCCGCTGCCATTGTCTTTCGTCGAAATATTCACCGCCCGGGAAATGAAAAGGATAATAATGGGCATCGTGGCGTGTAGAGAAACTCCGTTGCCTCTGTTTTTTTTTTTTATTTCTCCAAACTTGTTACTTGTCGATGAAAAAAAAAAAAAAAAACAGCTTTATTTTTATTTCACGTTTTGTTAACAAGCCGTCCAGTTTTAACGGGACTCTCTTCTAAATCGTTGTTGGAGAAATAAAAAAAGAGAAAAAGAAGAAGAAAGATCTTGGACAAACTTTACGAAAAGGTTACGTTTCGAGTGGAAAAATTTATAATTTTCGTAGGCAGAGGCATTCGTTTTAAGATCAGCTTGACTCCTCTTTTTTTTTTTTTTTGTTTTTACGATAGTCGATGCGTCGAGAGACTGTTAGTTTCAATTTCAATTTTATATAACTTTATGCGCGAGAGACAAAAATTGTTCACGCGTTTTTTTTCTTTTTTTTAAAGATCTTAAAGAATTTAAAATCCGAAGAATACACTCAGATTCAGTATTTGGACAATTGATTTAACCTAATAAGAGTCAAGATTAATATTTTTGTCAGATTTGTTAGATTTTGTCAATCATTTTTTCTTTTCGTGCGCTAATTGCTCCAACAAGGAATACATCCACGTTGTTCAAATTTTCTGTGAAAACACTTGGTGAAATCATTTGCAGAAACTTTTAGAACGTGGCTAGAATATTCGAATCGCTTCGATGTACATGTATATAACTATGCATACTTAAACGTCACTTATTTTTCATCAACACTATGAAGTATTCAAATTGCGAATTAAATGTATATGATTGCCCAAGATAGGATTAAAATTAAATTAGAGAGTCGTTCGAAGTGCGTTTTATATATATATATTTATTATATATTATATATTTATTTAAATATATATATATATATATTTAAATTATATATTTATATATTTATTTAAATATATATATATATTTAAATTATATATTTATATATTTATTTAAATATAAATATATATTTAAATTATATATTTATTTAAATATATTTATTATATATTATATATTTATATAAACATATATATATTTGCAAACGTAGAAACGCGACTACAAAGAAAAAAAAATAAAAAATAAAAATTGTCCAACGATCAGAACCAAAATAAAATCTGCTTGGGATCTGTTTCCCTCAGAATTCGAGAAATTTCGACGAGAACAACGTCGCAACAATTTCCACGTCGCGGGCTGTTAAGTTCCACCGAAATCGTAAAAGTAACGCGGCGAGTTTAATCAGTTGTCCAGTTGTCGGATCGAAAGGCAGAAACAGAAGAATAAAGGGGATTAAAGCCTTGAAATGGCTTTTCGACTCTTTGCGTCGTCAAATGTTTACCCTCGACCAGCCACGAGGGTGGAGCGAGGCAAGAAAATTATGAAGGCCGTGTTGAAAACCGCCTTTTCGAGACGAAAAAGAATCTTTTCGCGCGACGAACGATCGCGAACGAAGAAACAGAGAGACCAGAGACAGAGAAAGAGAGAGAGAGAGAGAGTTAATCAGTGAAAGTTGGAAATTGGTCGGTCGGTAGCTAAACTTGAATCGTGATTAGAAAACCAGCAACGAAGTTGTTAATTGACGTAGCAATCAGCGCCATTTTCCACGCGAGGATTACTCGATTTTCAGAGGGCTGAACACCCTCGAAAATTTAATTCGATCTTGCAATCAGAGGTTGTATTATTGCCCGGTTCGTAACGAATATCGAATTAATCCGATCTCTTGCCACGTGCGTGTGCCAGTGTGCAAACAGCCGTCATCTACAGGGTGAGCCTCGTAACATGACAACATCTAATAACTCATTTCTAATATTTGTTGTACGAGAAAAAGTTTCAGATGGGAGTTGCATGGCTCCCAGGAGTGCATATAGTACTGTAATCAGCTTTATGTTATTTTCCTTTTTTTTTTTATCAAGATACGAAGGTCACCTTTAATTTTGTTAAATGGAATAGTTAATATTTCTTCCCAAATTCGGATAAAGCATTGAATTCTGTATAAAAAAGTTTTGTGTTATTTAATTGATATTTAATAGTTAATGGTTAATATTTCCATTGTTATAATATTTATATTATATTAGTATATATTATATAGTAATATATTAATATTTATATCATATATTATATATTAATTATATTAATATTTATATCATATATTACATATTAATCATATTAATATTTATATCATATATTACATATTAATTATATTAATATTTATATCATATATTACATATTAATTATATTAATATTTATATCATATTATATATTAATTATATTAATATTTATATCATATATTATATATTAATTATATTAATATTTGCATTATATTATTACAGTTTATTAGAAATAGTTAATAATCTTAATCTTATTAAACCATTCCATTATATGAAATATTAACTATTCCATTTAAAGAAATTGAAGGCGACCTTCGTATCTTGATAAAAAAAAGCAAAATAAATAACATAAAACTGATTACAGGCACTGTATGTCCCTCTGAAAGCCATGCAACTTCTATCTGAAACATTTTTTCGTACAACAAATATTACAATGAATTATTTGACTAATTATTACATGTTACGAGACTCACCCTGTATAACACATATGCATATATACAGCGGAGGCTGGCTTATACATGGAGGAAATCTCGCTAATTAACAACAGATAGGTAAACGTGCATCAATCGGCGGATATCCGCTCGATATCCGCAATGTTGTTTTATGATAGTACGTTGTGTTTGGCTTGGTAATAATCGCTAACTAGAATACGATGAACTTTTAAATTATTCACAATTACGATCTAGCGTACACTTGCGGCGAGCGGCTGCATTTGAAGGAAATTGATGAAACTTCGCTTGCTTCCATGAGCACGAAAATCACGTAACATTGTATGTATGTACGTACGACGAGATTGTTAGCACCTTCCTGCCTGATTATTTATCAACGTTTGCGTAACATTCGCGTTTTCGACAGACTTGGCTTGTGGAATGTTTTATCTATTTTATTTTATTTTATTTTATTTTTTTGTGTCTCTCGTAAATTTTTCACAGATTAACGATTCAATCAACGTTAGACTTCGCATTCGTTTAGAAAATTTTACTTCACATTTTAGTTGGATAACGCAGATTTAGATTCAAGCGTGTACGTGTATCCTCTTTTTACATTTTCGATAAAATTTCGAAAATTTGTGTTTGTAAGTCTTGCAATTTTCATTTCGAAATTTCAAATGGTATCGTTGGGTCGTGTCTAGATGGCTGTTGTAATTTTTTGCATTCTGTATTAATATTATTTTCTCCTGAAATTGGCAACAAATATTAAATTAAATAAAAAAACTTCAAAATTAAGATTCAACGTTAAATTATCATTGATCGAGCGTTTCACAGTTGAGAGTTGATGACAAATTTAATACTTTATGATTTGCAGATTGAATTTTATATTAATATAAAATTAATATGAAATTAATATAAAATATTTTAGAAAATATATTAAATATATTAAAATATATTAAATTCAAAATTAAAAGAGAAATACAAACAGCTGGTGTCTAATTAAATTATATTAAAATATATTAAAATATATTAAATTCTATGTAAATTATATTAAGATATATTAAAATATATTAAATTCTATGTAAGTTATATTAAAATATATTAAAATATATTAAATTCTATGTAAATTATATTAAAATATATTAAATTTTATGTAAATTATATTAAAATATGTTAAATTCTGTGTAAATTATATTAAAATATATTAAAATATATTAAATTCCAAATTAAAAGAGAGATACACACAGCTGGTGGATTAATTATTATAATCAAATTTTAGTCGTTACAATCGATAAAAGTGAAACATTTGTACGACAATAGTTGAGAGTAAGTCGAAATATCAGAAACTGGTGGAAATAGGTTCCGTTTTGCAATTAGTACTCCGTCTAAACGTTCCGATTTAATTTTTTTCTCTCGACTTGAATGTTTTGCAAAAAGGGAAAGCCCCTCTTCGACTCTCTTTGTCTACTAGAGCACGATATATACTTAATTAAATGCAATTTTAATTCGACCAAATTCCAAGCCAAGAAGAAAACGCTGCGGTGAAAAAAAAGAATTTCAATTATTTTTCTAACGAAGCTTCAACTCCGTGGCTGGAAATTTAATTGAAATTAATTCAAGAAAAAAAAAAAAAAGAAGAAGCTGGGCCGATACTGTACGAAATTTTAATTGCGTTCTCGCGAATGCTTCGTACGTGCTTTTCAGATTTAAGTTCAACAAAATCCCGAGGGGAAATTATCCAAACAGCGCCTCGTGTTCATTTTTTAGATTTGTATTAAACTGACCTAGATAGAATATCAGCCGGCATTGCACAGAATTCTAGTCATTTTGTCGCTAATTACTCGAATGGAAACGGCTTCAATATTCGCTTCGAATTCGGATTTTTGACGAATTCAGAAAAAACCGTAGTTATGAGTTAAACGTAGTGGGGAATTTTAATTCCTTCTCCGCTGAAAGTTCGATTATATATATATATATATATATATATATATATATATATATATATATTCTTCAGAATTTTAATAATTTACGACGAATGAGAGAGAATTTTCATTATCTCGTCATTTGTGAAAATTGAACGAATCTATTCTTTAGATTTTAATACGATTTAGATTTAGATAGATACATATTGTAAAGTTGTAAATAAACGAATGTTGTATTAAAATTTTCAATAGTTTTCTATTTGAGTTTCGAGTATAAGCGACATTGACATAACAAATAAATATTATATATAAAATTCGATGAAAATTGTAGATTTTTCTGCTAGAATACTTCTTTAGATTTAGTTGAAATCTATCCAAGACAAAAGCTACCAAACACCGCATAAAATTTTAATTATCTTTCGTTAAAGCTGCAGTTCTACACTTCAGGTTTAATTAAAATCAATTCAAGAAGAAAGCTGCGCCACACCATGCCGAATTTTAATTATCTCTCTGCTAACAGTTCGGATCTATTTCTCCGCGTAAAGTCTGAGAAAAAATAGAAGCTCTTTTTTAAAATCGGCGTTTAATCGAGAAAAGGAGATGTGTTCAATGTGTCGCTCAAAATAATTTTCTTTATTGAAGCTTCAAATTTAATCGTTGTAAGAACTTTAAACTTCGTTTCTTTGAACTTGGGTCTTCAAATTTAAGTAGTCAGTCCTTAAATTTAGTCAGTCTCATTTAGCCACGCAAAATTTCGATTATTTCATTGATGAAATGTTAAATTTATTGAATTTATCTTTCGTCAATCTTTTGTCAATTTCAGTTTGAAGAAAATTGCATGAAAAATACTATATATTCTATATATGTAAATTCTATATTATGATATAATATATATTCTATAATATAAATTCTGTATTATAATATATATATTATAATATAATATAAATTCTATATTACAACATATATATTATATTATATATATATTATATATATATTATATTATATATATTATATATATTCTATACATGTAAATTCTACATTATAATATAAATTTTATGTATGTAAATTCTATATTATAATATAATATATATTCTATAATATAAAAATAATATACATTCTTATTTTATGTTGCTCAAATTTGAATTCAACATAAAGAAGAGAAAAAATATTCGAAATTATCGTTTTAATAATTATTGTCTCAATAACATTGCTAAATTTGAAACACCATTGAGCTTTCCAAATTTGGTCATGGTCATTGAATTCTTCAAATTCACAAAACGTCAGATTCACAAACTTTTCGGAACTGTCGGATTCTGAAATTTTGGGATTCACAGTCGAGAGATCGATTTTTAAAATTAACAATTGGCAATCAAATACACTTCGTCGAAAAACTATAAAATTCGACAACTGCTTCATTACTCTGACGACTGATGAAATTAATAATTTGATATTGACATTGAAAAATATATACTTGACCCAATGGCTGAACGAAACCAACCCCATAAATAGAACTCAGTTGACGATTTCGCGTCGATTTCGAAGATTGAAACGTTCAATTGGAAAATTCGAGAATTCGAGAATTAACATCGAGAACGTTAAACGACGAGATTTACATTGCTCCTATTTCCCGTGGAGTGGAGTTTAATTTTCGAATGGCGATATTTGTCGCGACGCTGATCTCGATCGTGCGCGATCGTAAGCTTTATTGCTACCATGTGTGGGAGCGGGAGGGGACGTTAGAACGAATATTAAAGCGGCCAAATGAATACGCGTTCAATTTGGTAATGTTCTCGTTTGTGGTGTTACGTCGATGCTCGATTCCTGCTGAAGTATGATTGCATGCGCGCAGTGTGTGTAACCAGTTACGGTTAATTCCTCCACGAGGAAGCACGCGCGTTACATCAACCATAACGCAAATACAAGCGAATTTGGCGATGGTTTACGAGCCGTGACAGGTGACATTGTCCATTTATTGCGACCGATAGTAACGTTCCAGAACTTATCCATTTGATAAATCATTCGTGACTCGAGCATTTATGCATCGAAACGCTAGGAAAAGTATAATATTTGTGATAAAGTGCAAGAAGGAAAAGTTGATAACAGAGAATGATACAGAGTTTAAAAAATTAACGATAGAGCTAAAGATAATAATAAACAATACAAGCTTCCGTCGATGTATTTTATTAAAAATCGCTCTGAAAGAGTATTTGAAAGATACAATAATGTTATAAATATATAAAATTTCCATAGAAAATTGTGAGCTGGTCGTAATTTGATCTAGTGTTAATTTTCGAGACAGAATGTCGGATAATATTGTAGAAAAGTAAAACAATCGAAGTTGAATAATCAGAATCAGTCTTCGAAAGTTTCGATCGTTTCGATTAAGGAATTTTTATTTTTCTGCGATGGTGAAAGGGATAATTCGGGAATGATGATGAAAGATTGTAAGGTAAGCCACAAAATCTCTGGATTTTTGGATTTCTAAATTTTAGAGTTTTACCAAGGAGTTTCTGAATTTTGGAACACAGATAAAAAAATTGAATCTCTCTTGAAAACTCGTTTATTTCCACAGAAATACTTCTCGTGCATGTAAATATAAAATTGTAAACGGTATAAATACGTTTGATCGCTCCGACAGAGCTCGTCGATTCGCAAAACTGCAAGTATTTTTCAAATTTTCGAACTCTCAAACCTTTCGTTTCTCAGACTAGTGGAATTTTGAGCCGAATTTGACGAGGTTTGACGTAGTTTGCGCAATCAAAGTTCAAACAGAAATCTGATTTTCCTCACTGCCGATGATTTTCATTTTACATTCGTACGACAGAAGTTTCGGTTCGCAACAAGTAGACTCGATCAGCGAAAGAGTCGGTTTGATCGGTCGCCGATCATTCGTTTGATTAAGTTTGACTCGAACGAACGAAGCTCGCGTGAACGTTGACTTTCAAGTTGCAGGACGTTGCAGAGGGTTTTTAATGCAAACAAAACCGATATAAAAAGTGAAAATCAGCTTGATATTTATCGCTCGACGAGCTGTTGCTCTTCAATCGCGAACAATTCCGCGTGTATTGCGCCACCATTCTGCGAAACCGCGACAAAAGACGAGCGCCGAGGATGAAAAAGAGGAACCGACGGCGAGGAACTTGGCAATCTCGAGCCGGGAAGAAAGCAATCATTTTAATGGCCCTGATCCCTCTTTTATCGCGACAAGCGTGCAAACAAGGGGAAAAGAGAAAAAGAGAGAGAGAGAGAGAGAGAGAGAGAGAGAGAGGAAGAGAATGAAAAAGGGCAGAGAGTATCGAACTGTTTCTCTCGACGGTTTGCGAAGTGGCGAGACCTTGTGCTTGAAAATGAAGAAACCCGAAGGTATTTTCAATTTCACCCGCCCGAGGTGTTTCGTTCCGCGATATATGGAAAGAGGCGTCTTTGTCATTCTCTTTGAGAGCGTGAACGAAAATACGGAGAGTGCGGAGAGAGTGGAGACTGAGAAAATTACGGTTCCTTCGGAGATCATTTTCCACGTTCGAGAAAAGAAAATGACGAAAAAGAGAGAGAGAGATGGTTCGAAGAAAGAAAGTGATCTTTCCATTCATACTTTTCGATTGACGTCGCGGACGATCTTTTTGTCGATTGGGGAGAAAGTTCACTAAAAACGCGGGCGAAAGTGAAAGTTGTACTTTATCACCTCGAATGGAGGAAATTGGACGATTTTCACGCAAATTTTTACGTATTTCTGAGAATAGAATCCGAAAGAGAGAAAAATTGTTTCACGTGTTAAATATTGTAGAAAGCATTTCATACATATTTCTTTCTCGTATCTTGTGCAATATTGCGTTTTTAAATTTCCCATAAATGCATGAAAGTCCGTTAACGATATTGCCTGCATATTTGAAAATTGTATCTACATTTTAATAATTAATTCTGTTAACATAATAATTTATTATTATATATTTATTTGTTCAATAATAATATTATATATATAATAATTTTAAAATTATTATATATTATATATTTATTCGTTTTAAAATTATTATATATTATATATTTATTCGTTTTAAAATTATTATATATTATATATTTATTCGTTCCAATATATAATATATTTATTCGTTCAATAATAATATTATGTATATAATAATTTTAAAATTATTATATATTATATATAAAATAATTTTAATTTGATAAAAATATAATAATAATTTATTATTATATATTTATTAATTCAATAATATTGAAGCCTTCATTAAATCAAAAACTGGATTGAGCTTCATCTTTCGAAATACGACGAATTTTATCTCGTAATCAACGACATTCAAACACCATGAACTTTTTGTCATCATGATCTATGGGACCAAGAAATTACCTAAACTGTGACCTATCCTGCCATCTTCACACTTAACCTTTCCAAACTTTCAGAACCCTTGACATTTCCCGGAGACAAATTTGAAAATTAATTTCGTCCGATTAAACGCATTAATCTAGAGCTGCAAATAAATTTATTTTTCAATACAAATGATTTAAATTCTTCAATCTATAGTGCGACACATTTTTTTTAGATCGAGTTGCACATGTTACGAAAACCTTTCGAAAGTATTCCAGCAATTTTCTTTCTCAATAAAGTCATTTATTTTTTTATCGTTTTGTTTACAGAATTTTTACGTTTCATTTCATTGGTCAATTCTTAGCAAGTTAATGTTTGAGCGACGTATTGCATCTCAATATTTGAAATATATGTTCAGCGACACGTGGACATGATTTTAGAGTTGCGACGAATGCAGAAATGTTGGAGTGATGTTAAAAGCTTCGTGTAGTTCAAAATTGCTTCTCTCGCGATACGAGAGAAATAATTTGAGAGAAAATATATTTTTTTTTAAATTAAAACGTAGCTTCTTAATTAAACGTCTAATACTCTGTATTTTATGGTGTCGATAATATTCGCTGGGAAATTATGTGCGTTTGCCGCGGTTTGTTCCGTGATTGTAATGATTAATTACGTTTGGGATGAATTCTGTAGATGGCATAGATGGCGGGCCTATTAGGTTGGGATCAATCATGCCTGTCGATAATTCTCGTCTACAATGTAGATGAAATTTCCCGACGCGTATTCGTTGTTGGTCTCGACGTTCTCCTTTCAATTTCTTATCATTAAATTTAATGACTATTAAAATATCTTTCTATTCGTGAAGTTGAAATACCGTGTGGAATTATTAATTTCATTGAAACAAGAGTTCAGAGGGTTCAGAGAATTCAGAATCAACGAAATATGTATTTGGATGTTTCGTTTCGATTTAAATTGTCTTAGAACATTTACAACCGAAAGAATACAAAATTTAACAATATCCTTCGTGTTTCTTCTTTAATAAAAATAATAAGTTGAAATACTTTGTAGAATTTAAACTACAGTGTCTGATTCGTGGTAAATGGTATCTTCGATATGTACATTTTAATATTAGAAGTATACATTGTTCGTAGAGTATTAATTTTTTTTATTGAAACGAAAGAGATCAGACAATTCGATAGCGAAGAAGGATACATTCCGATATATTCTTCTTTTGCCTCGCAAATTAATCGATCGCGTGAAAATGATAAAAGAATTCAGAATTCAGAATAGTGTAGAAGAATTCAGAAATTTGCTCGGGCGATGATGGAATTCTGTTATGCGTCGTAATAGCTGTTAGGTCGACGTTGCTATAGCGAAAGGGTTAATTACCGTCGACCACCACATAGACGCACAACACACTCGACTTTGATAACCGCGACGTTCTTGATCTTGATGGACTTTATTTAATTGCACCGTTTTTATTAAATTCTTATTGATATTTGAATTATCAGAAGAAGGAAAAATTTTTTTTCTTCTTTTCATAAAATTTACCAAGCATTTAAAATGTCCGAAAATTCTAAAAGTTTCGTACCAAGTGAGGGACACGTTACAAATTAAGAATGCATTTGTCTTTGAACGTACATATTCGTCTTTTGATATGTTTATTCGATTGTATTGTAACGTGTCGTTCTCTTCGAAACAAATTATTTGTTTTCGTATTGATTATAAGATTTACTACAGACTAAAAGAAAAATGTTCTATTTTATATAACATATAAAATTTTTCACAAATGTACGAAAATCCACATTCCGCTTCAAGCTTTCGAAGTAGTAATTTTTTAAGCTACACATTCTAGTAAGACTTACTATTTTTTTTCATCTATAGCAGATCTTCGACTGCACGAACTTGTAACTCACATAAATAATTTCGTCCGATGTCAAGTTGTCAAACGACATTTTCGTTAAATTTTCGTGTTAACCATTCGCGCTGGCAACTGATTGCGAACCATAACGAGTGACCGAAACTGTATACAACAATTCGTCGCTTTCTTCTCGAACTCGTCGGTACGATGTCTTACTATTTTTTTATTTATATAATTTCGATAAGATTTTTTATCTAATAGTAAGACTTACTATTTTCTTTTTTATCTATAACAGATCTTCGACTGTACTTGTAACTCATAAATAACGAGTAACCGAAACCGTATATAACAATTCGTTGCTTTCTTCTCGAACTCGTCGGTACGATGTCTTACTATTTTTTTATTTATATAATTTCGATAAGATTTTTTATCTAATAGTAAGACTTACTATTTTCTTTTTTATCTATAACAGATCTTCGACTGTACTTGTAACTCATAAATAACGAGTAACCGAAACCGTATATAACAATTCGTTGCTTTCTTCTCGAACTCGTCGGTACGATGTCTTACTATTTTTTTATCTATATAGTTTCGATAAGATTTTTTATCTAATAGTAAGACTTACTATTTTTTTTTATCTACAACAGATCTTCGACTGTACGAACTTGTAACTTACATAAATAATCATTTTCGTTAAATTTTCATGTTAACCATTCGCGCTGGCAACTGATTGCGGACCATAACGAGTGACTGAAATCGTATACATTAATTCGTCGCTTTCTTTTTCATTTGAGCTCGTCGGTGCGATATCACTGGATAGAAATTATCGAGAATAAATTTATCACCTGTTTTCCCTGTGTTATACTTAAATATACTTGAAAACTGAGAATAATGTCGCAATTTTGCGCAAGAGATTAAAAATGAACATAGGGAAAAGAAAAATTGTCTGACAGCTTTGCAATTTCACGTACAGTCTATTCTTTCATTTCGAAATATTTGAAATACGAAAGTCTGCAGAGTTAAGTATTAAATTGTGAAAATCCGTAGTAAAGTTCCTCTTGTTGTAATTAATAAATAATTTACGCATTTTTAATTGTCGTCAGGTGTCGGCAAGAATTTGAAATCACACGATGATCCACAGTCGTCGTGCTCTAATGTTTGTCGTACTACTGTCGGCGGTGAAATCGAAAAGAGCCGCCAAAATTCCCTGGAATCTTCACCTACTATTCCATATAAACCAGAAACCAGAATACTGCGTTCCTTTAGAAACGTTCGACGAAACCACGGAAAATTTTCAACCGGAATCCGCCGGTTAGGGTCGCGCGGGGAATCTATATAATCCTAAGGGCGAATTATCCGAGTGAACATCATTCCAATCTTGCCCGATCACCGCGGTTATAGAACTATGGTGATCGATCACGCCGTGTGCTTCTTCACAACTATGACGATCCCCCTTTCTATCGAGCGATGCAAGTTCAGATGTTGTCAAGCAGCTTAAACCGTTAAAACGATTAACGCGAATCGATCGGTCTAACGATCGATTACGATGCTTAACGATCGCCTTGTAAATTCCAGTAATTACGATTATGTTTTAACAGGAGGCACGTTAACGTCGCTCGGCGTTCAATTTAGAATACACAGCGGAACAACTCCCTTTGTTCGAGCTTCGTTCGTTGGAATGAAATTTTAGTTTGATTATTGCCCGATAAGGTGAATAATAAAGGCAATAAATGTTTTCATACGGGTATTATTTACTGTAAGAAGTAATATTTTCATACAGTATTATTTACAGTAACTGTTACAATTTCAAACAGCATTGTTGCATGATAATACAGTATTATTTACAGTAACTATTGCAATAGATGTCTTAAATGTCTTCGTTAATTTTGAAGAGATATGGAGAGATTTTATCAATGAAAGTTAGTTTAGTACCGAAGAAACTATAATGTGGCAGTAATTAATTTTTTCTAGAGATGATTTTCAATCTTGAATCCATTATTCGACATTCTTTTTATAAAAAGATAGTAATCTAAGTATCTTATTAATATAATTATAATTACTTAGAGAGATAGTAAAGATAGATAGATAGTAAAATTATTATCTTATATATATATATTTATAATTATTTATTGCTATAATATACTTGTATAATATAATTATTTAATATGATATATAATATTATATAATATGATATGTAATTATATAATTATTGTATAATATAATTATTTAATATTTGATATTAATATAATTACTTTATCAAAAGATATTAAATTTAAATTATTATTCTCCTAATTATTATTCTAATAATCTGAAATTATTATTCTCCTAATTATTATTCTAATAATCTGAAATTATTATTCTCCTAATTATTATTCTAATAATCTGAAATTATTATTCTCCTAATTATTATTCTAATAATCTGAAATTATTATTCTCCTAATTATTATTCTAATAATCTGAAATTATTATTCTCCTAATTATTATTCTAATAATCTGAAATTATTATTCTAATAATCTGAAATTATTATTCTAATAATCTGAAATTATTATTCTTCTAATTATTATTCTAATAATCTGAAATTATTATTCTCCTAATTATTATTCTAATAATCTAAAAATTATTCTCGGTGATACTGAGTTTAGAAAGGTAGAAACAATATCGTAATATTCGAAACCTCTGCACTTACAAAAAAATTAATCACTGCCATATTGAATTATTAATACAATAATTGTTAATAAAGTTTTTTCATACTTCTGAAAGATAAATAGCGGAGATATCTGATACGATTACGGTGTACACGTTATACACAGTGTCGTTTATTTTGTTATTTTAGAAAATTTGTATGAAAAGCTCGTAGTGGGTCACAGAAGTGTAAGAGTCCTGCTTGTCGTTTAAAGGCGATTAAAAGGACAACCACTTGTAGAACCAGGCGCCCTCAAGTATGCAAAAGAGTTCTTCTCTAAAAAAAAAACTTTCGTTGAATTTTCTCCGAACTTCCGCGACTTATGAGAAAACGCATAATTTAAGAATTGAATAACTCTTTCGCTGTTCCTGCGGTTCATTGAATTTTATTCTGACCACAATTATTCTTCGCATTGAACGTGATTTTGCGCGTCAGCGAGTTATTATTATTTTTCTTTTTGTTCGACAAAAATAGTTTGATGGATAATCGTTGAAAATTTGTTTGAATTTTTACGAATATTTGCGAAGAAGTTTTGATTTGAAAATAGGGATATGCTTGTCCAGGAGGAAGATATTTTTAAATATGATATTTCGTGTACGATGATTTTTTAGAAAATTCCTACAAATATTTTGACGAGAGGATATTTTCGAAGGAGTTTTATATACCGCGTCGTGTGTCGGAAAATTCGCACAAATATGTAGTGAAAAAATATTCAAAGAAATATAGTGTTCAAGAAACTGTGATATCACAATAGTGATATCTTCGTAATTGTCACAATCACTTAAATCTAGTATAATTTAATTTATTTCTCTTCTCAAAAGAAGGCAACATATACAATTTAGAAACGAACGCTCATTTTTACATTCAGATCCATTTAACCAAATTAACTATTAGTCAGATAGTGGACTGCGATTGTGCGATTTCATATTTTTATGAACTTTCGGTCGAGAGTTGTTTCATTTTACTTCTCGTCAGATACTAGAAGAGGGAAAACACTTGACAATATCTTCGTATCATCGGAGAAGGCAAAATATATAATAAAATAATCTATATTTTTTGCGTCTTGAAACGCAAGTCGATAACATCCATTAGAATATATTTAACGGATGAAACAAATTTTTCATTCAGGTTTCAGTTCTTCGATTACATCCACGAAAATACAAAATCGATTAATTTTCATACTCGTTTGCTGTTTTACACCGAACTGGACCCGGTGTTTCATTTCGCTCGAATATTAAAAAATATATACATATATATTGCAGGAGAATATATGGCAATTTTTTGGTTGTTACGTGCTGTATATATCGTTCTTCTTTCTCTCCGTCATGCAGCAACGATATAGCTTTGAGCGGATTTTCTGCGTGTGTACGATTGAATCGAGCCTAGAACCGTGTCTAATATAGCTTTCGCTGAATACAACGGCCCGAAAAGTGGCCAATTCTCACCAACTTATGGCCGATGAAATGCAAAATTCGCGAGGGCGAATTCGGGGCTTGATTACAGATAGTGTTTGCGTTATGGGACCAAAATTTTCTACAGAAATTGCAACACGCGTGGCTATTTGTCCCGCGGATATACGTTATCCCCTCGTAATACGAAAAACTGTGGAAATTGTCGGCGTTTACTAGCTGAACCGTTAAACGCGGAAAATATTCTCCAAAACAAAAAATTGCCATATATTCTCTTGCAATATATATATATATATATGTGTATATATTTTTTAATATTCGAGCGAAATGAAACACCGGGTCCAGTTCGGTGTAAAACAGCAAACGAGTATGAAAATTAATCGATTTTGTATTTTCGTGGATGTAATCGAAGAACTGAAACCTGAATGAAAAATTTGTTTCATCCGTTAAATATATTCTAATGGATGTTTCGAGCGAGATATAGTGGTGAATTCAGCTTGACGTTTGAGATTGCAGAAGTTTAAAATCAATTAATTTTATATCTTTGTAAATGTGACTGAAAAAAACGAAACCTGAGTGAAGAAATTATTTTGTATTTATTGATATATTACCAATAAATATTCTATTTTATTGGTGAA
Source organism: Frieseomelitta varia (assembly GCF_011392965.1). Taxonomy (NCBI): domain Eukaryota; kingdom Metazoa; phylum Arthropoda; class Insecta; order Hymenoptera; family Apidae; genus Frieseomelitta; species Frieseomelitta varia. The sequence continues at coordinate 75,134 of NW_025110425.1, read as the reverse complement.
TAAATGGTATGTAGAAATATACCAATTAATTGCTGTATAAAAAATATTATTACAGTGTAGAGTAGCAAGAGGTTTAAATTAATTTTGTATCTTCTATACGAACGTGATCTGAATAAAAATTTGTTTTGCCTACCAAATACTATGATAAATATACTGCTTTTGATATTTTGCATGTTATGTGTCTTCTGTAGATGTTTCCACCTTTAGATACTTCTCAAAACACGCAAGTATGTTTAGTTTGTTAGTTTAACAGTTGTCACTGTACATAATTACTAGATTAACTATTTTTGTGTCTTTTTATATTTTAATTTATATTATATAAATTAATTTATATTATATAAATTAAAATACATTATTTTATATACTAAATTAAAATATATTACATTGTGTATTTAATATTGTACTAATATATAATAATAATAATATATATATTATTATTATATTATATAGATTTATAATAATATATATATTAATATATATTATATAGATTAAAATACATTATTTTATATACTAAATTAAAATATATTACATTATATATTTAATATTGTACTAATATATGTAATAATAATATATATATTGTAATATAATATATAATAGTATTACAATATAATAAATAATATAATAATATATAAATAATATTACAAAATAATAATATTAGTAATCATATAATAATATTAATATAAATATTATAATAATTATATAATTATTTTATAATATTATAATATATTATAATATATTTATAATATTATAAAATAATATAATATATTTATAATATATTATATTATAAAATAATATAATATTACAATATATACCGTGCAGATTATAAGTTTTAAAAAATCAGACCCACCTTCGTTCAAGCTCTAGTTTGCCTCGTATAAGCATACGTACAACCGCAGAACAAAAAAGTTAAAAGAGCAAAAAAATGAAACAGGTAACTGCCGAGACATGGGAAAGTTCATTGCTTGTTAACCTTTATTAAGACACGCGACTTAACGCCCCGAAATGACTCACTCACTTTCATATAATAGTTCGCCACCTAAACAGTTGGATCGTTCGTCACCACGGACTTCCGTATCCTCTTTAATCCGAGCTCTATTTGTCGCCAGGATTAAATTGGAGATCCGTTGTTTCGTATGCAAACGCGGCAGGCATTACGGAAGTTGATGCATATAAGTAACCGTATCGTGAAAAGCCAGTTTCAGGGAAACGTGGTGCGACGTGTGCACACCGCTTAAGATCATTGCACGTTGCAATACACGCGTTTGGCGTGTGTATGTGTTCCTGCGGCCGGTTTGGTTCAGTTCATAAATAAACATCGCGGTTTTCTTATCGCCTCGGCACTCGTTTCGTTTGTTTCGTCAATTCTTTCTTGTTAGAGTTTTATATTTTTGTTGTGGCTGTTCACTGTCGTTCGATAAACGAGACGGCCACGTTTGTTGGACGTTTGTTTCTTCTTCTCTTCTCTCCGTGTTTGGCGGAAAATGGGAGGAGGAGAATTTGGTTTTGAAAAGCGTTGGTTAGTATGTACGAAATTCAACAGTTTATTGAATGAATGAATTTGAAGAGAAGTTGGAAGTAACAGTAATTAATCGATGATACGCAGTTTATGAACATTAAATGCCATACGTCGAATAGTTTTATGTTCACAAAATTATATATGTACATTCATATTTATTACAATGTTGTAATGTATTATTAACGTAACATCGATGAAATAATACAATGATATAGAACTATGGACTAAAATATAAATTTGCATAGACGTCTGCAGTCCATTTATATATGAAACTTAATGACATTGATAACAATAATCATAATTAGATTGCAGACGTCTATGCAAAATTTATATTTTCGTGTTTTCAAAATTCAAGAAATAGAACGTGTAATAACAAGTCTCGCGTAATTAATGTAAATAATTATTTCGAATAATTTTATACATTTTGTGCATTAAATATATATATATATATATTTTTTTTTTTTCTACAGTGTTCGAATATTCATAAATAGGTTGCGGACGATTCTATGCGACGTCTAGACCTCTGTTCACAAAATTCAGCAGGTACAATGCACGTGCCATAAATACTCACTTTATACACGCTCTCTCTTCATTTTTTTTACCGCCGAGTATCCGCTAAATCCGCCGTCAATCAATAATCTCTGACGTATGCAACTCGACCGGCATTGTACGATCGCGATTGAAACGTCACGTTAGCGTGAATGTTACGTCGTTTAACAGGTTGAAGGGGTTCGATACGTCGCGTTCATTATTCCCTCGTTTGGCCAATCTTGTACGGCGCATCTGAAGCGACACGCCAGATATGCAAATTCACTCGTGTCGTCTCTCCGATGAAAGAAAGAAAGAGAGAGAGAGAGAAAAAAAAGGAAAACGTAACGTCCGACTCGATCGAAGCGCGGCACGGAGAGTGCGGCCGGAGTTCACCACCGCGAAAACGATCGATATTCAAGCTGAAACCGGCTGAAACGCGGAGAATTTCCAATTTTTCTTTTTTCTTTTTTTTTTTTTCCCCCCCACCTCTCGTCGCGGTTAAGTATCACGGGGAAAGTTTCCTCGTCGAAGGTGGGAAACAAAAGCCATTTCATGGAAATCGCCAAACCAACCCTCCCGCCTCCTCCTCCCGATCGAAACCATCGAGCAATGCCCGAACTTTTGGAAAGAACTTCAATTTTTCATCGTTCCTACCCGTCGGTTCGAACGTTCGATCGTTCGGGTGCCACTTTTCTCGCCGATCGTTCGTTCGTTCGCCGTACCCCGCAGGGCGAGGGGGAGGAGGGGAATTTTTCCCATCCGGTGCAGCGTGTTTACGAGCATGCTGGAAATAATAATGAAATTCGCTGGACTAGTCGACGATGATGTTTTAACTCACGAGAGAGCTACTACTTGCTCTCCTCACCGGCGATCATCCCATTTCGCTGGGAGTTTCGATCGCCTCCCCCCCCCCCCCCCCCCCCCCCCCGCTTCTTCCTGTTTGTTTGTTTTTCTTTTTTTTTTTTCGATTAAAAGTTTGTTCCGACGAAGTTGGTTGGACCGACGTTAAAGGGGGAATACGCGTGTATCGCGGGAATTATAATCGCGCGAGGCTGTTTATTCGCGTTTTTGTTGAAGTTTGATGTCGTAACAACTGAAACTCTGGTGGATTTCATTTTTATTCCGATTTGCGGTTCCGACCGCGTCTGTTTTACGTGAACATGTTAAAAACGGAAGAAGATAAATTGTTACATGCTTGCGTATTAACGATATAAAATTGTCAAAGTGAGAAGAAAGTCCACTTCTTCAATCACTTGCGCTGGCAACTGATTGCGGACCGTAACGAGTGACCAAACTGTACACAATAATTCGTCGCTTTCTTCTCGAACTCGTCGGTACGATGTCTTACTATTTTTTTATCTATATAATTTCGATAAGATTTTTTATCTAATAGTAAGACTTACTATTTTTTTTTATCTATAACAGATCTTCGACTGTACGAACTTGTAACTCACATAAATAACGAGTAACCGAAACCGTATATAACAATTCGTTGCTTTCTTCTTGAACTCGTCGGTACGATGTCTTACTATTTTTTTATCTATATAATTTCGATAAGATTTTTTATCTTATAGTAAGACTTACTATTTTTTTTTATCTACAACAGATCTTCGACTGTACGAACTTGTAACTTACATAAATAATCATTTTCGTTAAATTTTCATGTTAACCATTCGCGCTGGCAACTGATTGCGGACCATAACGAGTGACCGAAATCGTATACATTAATTCGTCGCTTTCTTTTCATTTGAGCTCGTCGGTATAATATCACTGGATAGAAATTATTCAGAAGTAATAAATTTATTATTTGCTTTACCCTATTTGTTTTACTTAAATAATTTTACTTATTATAACATATTATGCTACGATATATAATAACGTAACCTGTTGTTATTCCTAATATAACCTATATTCTAGTTAAATACATTGACACTTAGTGTGTTTATTGTTAAATTATATCACAGATTAAAGCTGTATTAACTTTTAAATAAAATAAAATTTTCTACAATGTCAGAGAACGACATTACTTATAGGTATCCCTAATCGGTTGCGCGAACCATAACGAGTGACCGAACCGTATACAATAAGTCGTCGCTTTCTTTTTGAACTCGTCGGTATGATGTCACTGAATAGAAATTATTGAGAAGTAATAAATTTATTATTTGTTTTACTTAAATGTATAATTTTACTTATTATAACATGTTATGCTATAATATATAATACATATAACATAACCTATGTTATGCCTAATATAATCTATATTCTGGTTAAATACATTGACACTTAGTGTGTTTATTGTTAAATTATATTACAGATTAAAGCTGTATTAACTTTTAAATAAAATGAAATTTTCTACAGCGTCAGAAATTACTTATATGTATCCTTAACCGCTTGTGCTGGAAACTGATTGCGGACCATAACGAGTGACCGAACCGTATACAACAATTTGTCGCTTTTTTTTCCTTTTTGAACTCGTCGGTGCCATATCACTGAATAGAAATTATTGTGAATTAACAAATTCATTGTTCGTTTCGCCTGAGTTATACTTAAATATACCTAAAAATTGAGAAAATATTGCAATGTTCTCGACGTGCGTTGCGCGTCATTCCACCGCAAGAGGTAGTTAAGGAATATCGAAACTTTTTCTCTCCGAGAAAGAAAAGAATTATTTTTTCCAAATACAATTCTAAGCATCGAAGCACAGTTAAAGTTGGAGTTCCACTATTCATACGTATTTTTCATTGGAGTTCCACTATACATATCGATTTTACATAGGCGATCGAGTAGAACAATCGAAGTTACATCGAATGGAACTTTGTTCGTGGCTAACTCGTAAAATTACCATAATTGCTTGACCTGTGAACTCGCGGCCTCTTTCTCGGATTCATCTAAATAGACACTATTCGGCAGGGACTACGGGAAATCTACGATTGGATGGCGATCGAACTGCGTGCACCAGTGTATATCTAGCTACCAATTAACCCGCGATCGAATCAGACTCATGGAAATCAGTTTCTACCGGCTGGCCTATTATTTTGTAACGAATGGCGTTGAAAAAAAAAAAAAAAAAAAAAGACGAAAGCTCGGGAGCGTTAAAATAACTAGTCCAACGTCCAACAAATCAAATCGTGGAAACGAACGAACGAAACCAAGTGGGGAAAGCCTCGAGAAATTAAAAAAGTTAGGATAATCAGTTTACTAGGTGAAAATAAAATTGAAAAAAAATTGTAAACCTGGATCGACGAGCCTACCGTTTCGCAACGAATGGGGCCGAGCTACCGAAATTAAAAAAGTTGCGACAATTAGTGTAATAAATGAGAAATTTCGAGTGAAGGGGGAGCGGAGAGAGCGGAAAGTGTGATGAAAAAATAAGCACACTAGTGGTAGCGATTGTTAAAAAAAGAAAAAAAAAAGAGAGAATCAAACTTATAATTAGGTTCCACGAGCGTGAAACTCAAACGCTGCTTGAAAAGCAAGATAAATTCACCTGGAGCAACTAACCGCGAAGGAAAGAAGAAAAAGGGAGATTATATAACGGAGAAAATATTTTTTAACCGACTGGAGTTACAATATTTTCGTAGGAGCATAAACGGCGAATCAGTTGTAAATTTCAAACGAACTCGAACCAACCAGAGCTTTGTCAAAATTCCAGGCTAAAAAAGATTGTCAATGGTCGAAAATTACGAAACAGAGATGAATAAGAAAAAAAGAAAATAAAATAAAATAAAATAAAATAAAAATCACGAAGAATCGAGGAGACCAAAAATGTGAATTTTGTGCCTGTTTAAATACTTTTGCGATTTCAAAGTTTGTTTGTTAAACTTGATGTTCCGTGCACAGAACTTTACCAGTGCAATCACGACGATCGTGTTTAAAATTGCTCGTGATGAAAATTTCGAAAATTTTCTCGTACGACACGCGCAGTGGAACAAGTTCCTACGAGCTGGTTTTCGCGATCGAAGAGATCCAATTCTGAGCGAGCGGAAGGATGTCAAGGCTGGTGTAATCGTAAATCAGCGGAATTTTTCCGCGATAGTAAACAGAATGGAGACGAGAAAGTTTCGATAGCCGGTGATCCGGGACGAAAAATAAATCCGGCCGGACATTGGGATCGGCGCCAGTCCATCGGAGAATATTCCGAATTTATAGTATATCGTTGGTGATCGTTCGCGTTATCTCCGCGCGGTTTTCTCTTTCGCCCCGGAAGTCGATGCCGTCTTCGCCTCGCTGAAGAATCCGTGAGAACCGTGACGAAAACTATTCTGCATTTATTATGTATGTATTATTAGGGAAACATTTTGGGCAACTTTTAAGTAGTTTAATGCACTTTAATAATTAATAATTAATGGCAGGTGTATACTTGCAATTATTCTAGAATAATGTATTTTAATATTTTATATTTTTTATTTGTGTTTTTATATTTTGATACTTTATATTTTTTATTTGTGTTTTTATATCTTAATATTTTATATTCTTTATTTGTATTTTTATATTTTGATATTTTATGCTTTTTACTTGTGTTTTTATATTCTGATATTTTGTATTTTTTTATTTGTGTTTTTTATATTTTAATATTTTATATTTTTGATTTGTGTCTTTACATTTTAATATTTTATTCTAAAATAATGTTCTTTCTTTCTTCGTAGTAAGTATTAGCATTCTTTTTATATTCCACTTTCACTCAATTATTAGCTTTTTTAAGTTATTCCAATAGAATATTGCTAAAGCTTAGTTTAGCCTGATTAGTCTTTTTTTTTTATTATTAAAGATTTAAGAGAGAAATTTTATCATTTTGTTTTTAATAATGGTTCTTCGAGTCTAGTCTAACCAGAGAAGAAATTTTCTATTTTTTAGATTTTTCTCCTACCGAACATTTTAGCTCTCTTATTCTATTTTATAACATTTGAAGAGAGGAAACGTATTTACGAGTGTCATGATGTTCAAGGGTTAATTCTTTATATTCTGAATCATTTTGTTTTCGTATTTGAACAACACTATCTTCGTTTATAAGCAAATGAAAAAAAAAAGAGAGAAAAAATTAAACTAGATGAAAGGTAGAAAAATCATTATAAACGATAACGTAACGATGATATCACGTGTCATAAATCAGTTTAATTGAAATACATTAGCATAGATGCATTATTCATTACAAGATACGATTACGTTTATGAATAAATCCAAATAAATTATGACCTGCTTGTGAAACTAGCTTGTTACTGTAAGTAACATGTTAATAATAGAAGCCAAATGTCGAACGCTGCTTGTATTTTTGTTCGCATTTTGTTCTTTCCTTTCTCGAACCAATTTACATTTGTCGGAGAAGCTGAAATTTAGAATATTAGAAAATCCCCGATGTGGGAAACCGGAGGATCCGAAACTCGAGTGAACTCGGAGGATTTAGAAAATTAAATAGCTCCTAGTTTCTGGAAATTGGGATGCTCACACTTTGAAAAAGTCAGCAGATCTTTAATTAATCGAAATTAAAACGTGAAAATTTAAGGAAATTTCACTCCGTTTATGAAAAAACGTCAAATTGAACTTTTTTCTTTTAGAGTTTTAGAGTTTTCCTAATTTTTTAATTTCTAAAAGAATTTTTATTTACAGAAATATTATATATAATTATAAATATAAATATAAATATATAATTTTAATTATAATATATTATATTTATATTATAATGTAAATATAATTTTAATTATAATATATCGTATTTATATTTTAATATAAATATAATTTTAATTATAATATGTTATATTTATCTTTTAATATAAATATAATTTTAATTATAATATATTTATATATATATATAATATAATATAATATATATTTATATAGTTATAATATATTTATATTATATATTTACAGCAATCGTATTTCTCTCGGGAAACATTTGTAAAAGCGTTAGGATTTCAATGGAAAGATAAAAGATGAAAAGATATCAATAATATAGTTATTTTTTAATACAGTTATAATTTAATTTAATGTGATATTAATGTCGTTATAAGAACGTAGTTTCATTTTAATTTTTGTTTCATTCTCTTATCTTCGATTTGTTACCACATATTATGCACGTAGCATTACGAACAGATACGAGCAATAGGAATTAAATAGCTAGAGTTGGGGTGAAAGTTTTATCGACTGGTCTATAGGACATCAACCTCTCCGTATCCAGAAATACCTTGAGAAAGAAACTTCTCACGAGTTTCTTGCGTTGCCTTCGACAAACACAAATGGTCGGTTCGTTGAACATTACGATGCAAAATTGTCCAAATTATCGCCTGGATTTTGAAACTGCATATTTTGGTCGAACAGTTGAAAAGTAACCCACTTAATGAGACAAGATGAGAGAACGTTCTTGCATGAACGAAGAATATTTTATTCCCTTCGAAATTTCTTCAAATTTGAAGATTCCTTTAATTTAAATTGAAAGAAGAAAATTAGAATGTTTTAAACAAAATGGAAGGAAACATAAATATTTTTTTACTTTTTAAATTCGTGATTTCCCAACGCGTTAAGCTCGAAATTTTCTACCAACTATACTGAACGTTTATTAAACTTTATTCCTCGTCATTTTGCGAGCTGGTATTTCTCAACGTTCGACGAGCATTCAGTTTAATTTAATTCAAATTTTAATTCAGTTTAATCACATCACCGAAAATATGAATATGATTTTTTTAATCATAATACTAAAAATTTTTTCGAAATTTTCATACTGGCACGCAAATCACCGACTCTCTCATTTTCTTGCGAACCGCATTTTGTCTAACAAGAAACCGTCGCATCCTCTCCAAAATTCCTTTTTGCACAATTTGGTCGTAATTCGGTCGCTGAATTTCTTTATTTACAGTCGCGTTAGCCGCATATTTCAAACATTATCTCGACCCGGTTCGCCGTTCGAGCATGCCGCCAGATATGAATACACGAGCAAAAAAGACCCAACGAAAACCGAAATTTGCCTAAACGGTCCCTGGGTGATCGAACGAAGAAAACTCGACGTCGAAAATATTTCTGGAGTGCCTCAACTCCTAACTTTGACAATTTTTAGGAAAAACGCTGATTTTTGAAAAAACATATTATATTAATTTGAAGAAAACATAACTCATTAATCTTTAGGGTAGGTGGATCTTAATCAATGTACATTGGTACACTAATATTTTCAATTTAATTTGGTAATCTAAATCAATTTAATTTATCGTCAATTTCTTTAATTTAATTTCTCACATTTGGATAAAATTTTAAATTTATCTTTGCGTATTTTGTAAAACACATTTATACATAAAATGCAAAGAGAAAGTCGAATTTCTGTATTATTCTACCAAGTGAGAACACCTCTTTGGTTATTACTATAATTTCATCTAATCCATAGCTATTGTACTTTGATAACAGTTTTCTAATTCATAAAGAATGTCACAGAGAATATACTTCATATATTCGAGAAGTCATTGGCATCGTTGACGATTTTTTAGCCAACAAAAATTTATCTCATTTTGATTTAAACTTCGAAAATACTGCGTCGGAAATTGTTCTGCAAAATATTATAAATTGATCGTTTCGACCACTTTATAGTTAGGTAGTTAAATTAATATAATTAATTAATTATGAGATTTGTGTTTTATTTTATTTTTATTAATATATATATATATAAAATTATATTATATTACATTATATATATAAAATCATATTATATTATATTACATATATATATATATAAAATTATATTATATTATATTATGTTACATATATAAAATTTATAATACATAAATTATATAAATTTTATATTATATTATATATATAAAATCATATTATATTATATTACACACATATATATATATATATATATATATAATTACATTATATTATATATATGTATATATTAATTTATATAAAATATATTTATATAAAAAAATATTAAATATTATTATATAAAATATATTTAACTATAAGATTTGAGGGAGAAATCCTTGAGAGCGCAAGCTCTCTCACACCTCCTAACGATCCTCTCGTTCTTTCGGCAACTTTTTTCGAAAATTTGTCAGCTAAATTACTGACCGAGTGAGCGTGCATTATCGATCGAGCAGGGTGATGCATCAATTGGTAACGTCGCGCGGGAAACACGAAAACGGGGGGAGAGTTGACTTAAAGGTCTCTCGCCCGCCTGCTCGGCGGTTTAATGGGGCCAGAAGGCGACGGTCAGCCGAATCTCATTAAATATAGACGTCGATCGAATACTTCAGGGAGCCGACTGATTCCGCCTTGAATCCTCACGGAAATTGAAAGCTCCCGCGATACTTCAGACGTCGAATTAGAGATCATGTCTGACCTGTTACGAGAGTTTCGCTCATTGCCAGTGAAACTAACGTTTCGCCTAGATTCGGGTCTTTCTGATTTTCGAAACTTGCGACCGATTGCGAGCGCAGAAACGTAAAATACGCTGGATCCACAAATTTGGAACAGTCGGACAGAAATCTCGAGATTTATTCTCCAAGTGATTCTCTAGTGACTTATTCTCTAATTTGTTGACGATAAAAGTTTTCTTAAACTCGTTATCCAAAATGAAAGTTCTCTATCCCTTCTATACTTCTGTAGTTTTCTCTTTCTTTTTAATTCTCTCACTTTCGTAATTCTCATTTCATTCGTGGATAATTGGCTGTAATTGGATAAATGCTTCTGTAATTTCGTTCGTGTCAAATATCTTGCAACTTTTACGTATTCGGTGCAATGTCGTGAGACAATTGCATTCGAAAAAATTGATCAAGTATGAAATTATAATGTTCAGTTTATTAATTATTTATTAATTAAATTTTATTAATTTATTTGTTAATTGTAAATGTTGTTCTACGCTCGTTCTTCGAAGTGACAGATTCTCCGTGCCACGATTTTGGAGTTGAACAATTTCGTACTTTTTGATTCCCCGAATGGACGACTTTCTAAATCTGAGATCAGCCGATTTTACTCGTTCGTGGTAAACATCGGCGTGTCTCAGACCACCTACAATAAATTCCACTTGGAATTCTCAGTGAAACGAAAGGCTCTAGCCGACATTCGGGCGTCGCGGTCGGATTAAACGTGTCTGATCTGACACTGGGACTTACTACTTCGTCGAATGTAGGGTTTCTACTAAAATCTCCCTTCTAGGATTTACTAATGTTGCAAATATCGAAGGTTCTACGCGCAACGTTTCAAATTTAATAATCGAATTTGAAATATTTCGATTGTACAAATTCAAAATTTCTCAATTCCTTCGATAGGAAAATGGGAAGTCTCCCCACTGAGTCCTTTTACTGGAGAAATGAGTTACACGATTTCTCAGATTTCGTATATTTTCCAGAGGCGTGCAAGTAATTCCAACATTTCCAGACTCGAGTTGAAAATTTCCTGATATTTCGAAAATTTCAAGGCACTCGTAGTGCTTTCTGAATTTAGAATTCTCTAATCTAATTTGTTCAAGATCGTCAATCTAATTTGTCGATCTTTCCAATTTAAAATTGTCGAGATTTTCAATCTAAATTCTCAGCTACTTTGGAACGCTCTCAAAAATTTCTGATATTACCCAATGGAATTTCTTCAAATCCTTAGATACAGAGTTTCTGTCATTCCTCGAATTTAAAGTTTTCCGCCAATCATCAATCTCCTTGAACTCGAGACTTCCACTTTCGTTCGATGAAACAACAATCCCACGATGTTTCGTATTTGGAATTCTCCACGATAATTCCCAATTGAAATTTCAGATCCTTTAGTAAAGACTCTTACGTCTACGAATTTGGAAACCTTTCCCAAAATTTCCTTCCGGATTTCCGTTTCTCGAACGTCTCACCTCTCTGGCCTGCAACTTCTCTCCACTTTAATCCAAATTTAAAGTCATCCGACTTTTCCAAAAAAAAACTCTCAAACTCCCGAGACACTGATCAACTTTCCAAGTTAATCACTTGTCGCTGGCAACTGATTGCGGACGATAACGAGTGACCGAACTCGTATACAATAATTTGTCGAGAAGTAATAAATTTACTATTTATTTCGCCTATTTTGTTTTACTAAAATATATAATTTTACTTATTATAACGTGTTATGTTATAATATATAATATATGTAATGTGTTACAACATAACCTATGTTGTGCCTAATGTAACCTATATTCTAGTTAAATACATTGACATTTAGTGTGTTTACTGTTACATTATATTACAGATTAAAGCTGTATTAACTTTTAAATAAAATAGAATTTTCTACAGTGTCAAAAAACGACATTACTTATAGGTATTCTTAACTTGTCGTTGGCAACTGATTGCGGACCATAACGAGTGACCGAACCGTATACAATAAATTCGTCGCTTTCCCTTTCTTTTGAACTCGTCGGTATGATGTCACTGGATAGAAATTATTGGGAAGTAATAAATTTACTATTTGTTTCGTCTATTTTGTGTTACTTAAATATATAATTTTGCTTATTATAACGTTATCCTATAATATATAATATATATAACATAACCTATATTCTAGTTAAATACATTGACATTTAATATGTTTATTGTTAAATTATATTACAGATTAAAGCTTTATTAACTTTTAAATAGAATAGAATTTTCTACAGTGTCAGAAAACGACATTACTTATAGGTATCCTTAACTTGTCGTTGGCAACTGATTGCGGACCATAACGAGTGACCGAACCGTATACAATAAATTCGTCGCTTTCTCTTTCTTTTGAACTCGTCGGTATGGTGTCACTGGATAAAAATTATTGAGAAGTAATAAACTGTATCATTTGTTTTGCCTGGGTTGTACTTAAAACTTAAGGTTATACTATATTTAAATGTACTTAAAAGCTGAGAAAATATTGCAATTTTGGGGCAAAAAATACTCGTCGCGTTTCAGCGCGAGAGGTTAAAAATGCACGTGGACGGAGTGGCGGTTCCATTTACGAATTTTTTACGGGAGCGAGAATCACCGCCGATACTTTGGACGTCGGATTAGAGGTGTCTGACCTGCCACTGGGACTTACTACTCCGATGGTAGCGCAGTAGCGGATTATCCACCTTTGCGAAAGTAACTGGTAGAAACCTCGACGATTTCGCCGCGGAACGTGATCGTCGGAACGTTTCTCGTGGGATTTCGAAAGCTCGCGAGGGGGAGGGGGGGGGGGGAGATGGAGCCACAGCCTCTGGCCATCGAATTAGGAGCACTCGGAATTTTCAACGTTTTGCTTTGTTTCTTCCTCGATAAAATCAAGGGAATATCAACGAAGTTTAATTACAAAGTTTCATTAATTACATATTCGTGCTGGAATTACCAAAATGGTCAAAACGGACAATTGATAATTTTTGTTTAGATTTACTTTATAGATTTAATTAATTAATATGCTTAATCAATAAAGATTGAAATAATTATATAATATAATTAATAAAGATAAAAGATATGTGTATTTTTCGAGGCTTAAATGATCCTTCGTAGAATACACGAAAAGCTTGTGCACTCTTTGTTTTATTACAAAGATTTTCTATTTCTTTTACTTTAATGTCTTTGATGAAAATTTTGCGCTTTGCTTGTCCAGTGTTAATAATTTATCGTGCTGGAACGAAAGACATATGACACAGATTGATACGTACATTAATTCACATTTGTCGTATTTATTACTGTATCATTATTCGATTTACAATTTTCGTTTATTTTTACGCTATCGTATAAAAATCTTTCGAACTTCAATATTTAACCTTAAACATTGTTGAATTCATATTTAACTTAAATATCGTTAAATTTCGCGATATTTGTCTATCTGTCAATATCGAAAAATAATGGACAATGTTGTCAATTAAAGTTATTGATATCAATAGCGTCGAACCTCGTCGAATCGACAGCATGAATTTATTCGTTTGCAGGCAGTTCTTAAAAATTCGTAGTAATTAACGCTACAAAATTTCAAAGGCAAACACACCGCGAGAGAGTACGTATAACAAATTCAATCAAACGATATTCTATATTTTAATACAGTCTCTTTGAAACAGCTTTATAATTTACGAAACTTTGCGAATTATTAACGTTTACATTAGCAAATGACTGAGTGATATAATGAAGTATTTTCTCCTTATTCGATAGTATTTACGAGATTCACTGCGATTTATATTCAACGTGTCTGGAATTAAGTCGCCAGCTTGAATCTTTGATTCGTTCTGGGATTTCTGTTCTCTCCGCGCGGTCTCTTTCTCTCTCGCCGCTTTTCAACTTTTCATTCGATAATTACCGCGCCTAACGCCCCGCGCAACGAATGTTGCTGCATTTTTCCGACGATTATGTAAATCAACGTTCCCTCCCCCTCGTGACGTTGAATTAATACTCACGATCGATCAAACGATGGCCTCAAAGGATGGTTTTGTCGCAAACCTGGCAGGGCAGAAAAAGCTTATCGCTGTTCACTCGTTCATTCCTATAATTAGGAACGTTCTGGAACAATCGAACGACTGCAAGTCTCGAGCAGAGAAGGTGTTGAATTTTAGAGTCACGTCGAACGTTAATTTAAGAAGAACGTGGAGAGGTACGAGTTGAGAAACATTTTCAAATTCTTTGAAATATAAATTTCGGGAAACATGGAGATGAGATGATGAAGAAACAGGTCGAGCTTCGAATTATTTAAAAGAGACGTAAATTAGATGAAATTACGAGAACGAAGAAAGTGACTTCCAACGTTGATTTAATTTTAGAAGAACGCAAGGAACTGGAAATGAAATAGGAAAAATTAAATAACGTAAATAAAACGAATCGTCCTGTTGAAACCTAAATTACAATCTAATCGGGGTCTAAATTCAATCGAAGCTTTTAAAATTGAAATCGTAGCTTCTCGCGTCGTTTTTCACGCGATTATTGTCGACTCTTTAGAAACGGAAACTGTGTCAAATAGAGGGTAATACGATTCTGAAAAAAAAGGAGAAAAAAAATGGGATTAACTGTCATCAAGGTTTGCAAAAAAAAAAAAAAAAAAAAAAAAAAACGTTCTTCCAACGCTGTGGAGTTCAACGAGTACAAAGTTAATTCGGTTTGCAAAATAATGGCGGCAAAGGGGGAAATGTTATTTGTCACTTTGTTATTTAACTTTCGAGAATAAGTTAATAGGGGATTAAACGTCCAACTGAAAATGTTCATTCGACGTACTTAATTAGAACGTGCAAAAGGGCAGATTGCAAAAGTGTACAAACAACATTTATCTCGTATATATGTATGTATAATGATACTTGAGTGATATTTTTAACGCTAATTTAACGTTCGCTAATGAAAGAAACGCATTGAAACGGACAGACTGAAACAGTCATTCGATCGAAAATTAACGATAGTTACTTTAATAAAATTTTATTAAATCACCGTGACAGGATTGATTCGATTACTGCAAATGAAATTTTATAAAATATCATACGACGAGGTACAACAATAATGTTATATCCAGTAATAAAGTTTGATATTACGAAATTCCAGAGCATTAAATATTGCACAAGTTTCGCAGTTTTACAATTTGAACATTGCATTGTGAAGATTTCATTGAACAATCGTAAAGGTAACAATCGCTCGTAAATTTTGACGCGTTCAATAAAATTTTCTCGACAGAGTCGTTTAAAAAATACACCCGAGCTTGTCGATAATTCGGCGTGGCAAATTTCATCTTGGAAATGATGGGAAATACATTTCGTTACGCGTCGCGTGCGTACATTGTACATCAACTTTCCGGATTCTGTGGAAATACATTTCGTTTGTACAATTATGAGAAAAGTTATAGGAGAAAGGTGGTAATTTAAGCGACCGGTACAGCGCCAACTTTCCACTGTCCCGCGTTAATTAGGGTGGCACGCCCCTAAGCTGTGTTGAAATTAATCGAATCTGAACTGTTCGATTTTACGTTTATTCGATCGGTGCTGCGAAATAAACAGATAAGAAATCGTATATATTTAATAATAATATTTGTGAAATTAATTAGTCAACATTTAAATAAGAAATCGTATATATTTAATAATAATATTATAAGAAATAAGAAATCGTGTATATTTAATAATAATATTTGTGAAATTAATTTATCAACATTTATTATTAAAAATACGATACGATTAACAATAAGGAATTGTATTTTTAATCGTCATACAGAGACACTTAATAATTACTTTCGATTACTCTAATTTTTCCAGTTGAGATATTCGAAATATTGTTCTCTACTTGCAGTAGGAAAAAAAGTTTCGGATTTTAATGCAAAGTCAAGTGGTTCTCTCTTCATTCATTTGCAAACATTCCTACTGTTCTTGAGAATTAATGTTGTTATTAAATTTTGTAGGCTTCGAAGTACAGGTGTAGTTAATAAATTAGAAGTCAATAAATTGTCAAATTAAATTTTACAACTATCGATGTTTAACAACAAATTTTAGAGAATTAGTAATATTATTATGAATCTATAATTAAATAAATTTTAGAGAATTAGTAATATTATTATAAATCTATAATTAAATAAATTTTAGAGAATTAGTAATATTATTATAATAGTTTTATAAATCGCAAGATATATATATATTTATTTATTTATCTATTTATATATATATATAATGCAAATAATAAATTTAAAAAATTACATGTATATACATATGTATGAAATTTTACAAGTACAAATATAATTTATTCAACGTGAAAAATTCTGATCTCAATGCATGTGCACGATACAATTTATTACATGCGTTGGGATTCGAATTTTCTTCGCATTGTAAGATCATCGAAAACTGCAAGATAGAAATCTACAATCGAAATATACAATACAGTGCAAACTACAAACTTTAGTCATAATTATAGTAGTTATAGTTTATTTAGTCAGTTGAATCAAAATTCCCATTATATCAATTATACAAAACGAAAGATCACTGTTTAAGTAAAATTATATGAGTCCGTATAATTATATAAGTTTCGTTCTATTTAATATACAATTACAAAATATACAATACTCGTAAATTACGAAACTGCTCTGTCGTTATTTGCTGATACATTTCACGCGAAAGTCTCAATCGAGTCTCGAAAATATTTACGTGTTAAAGTTTCGCGAATTTTCTTTCCTCGCGAGTCTCTTTCTCTCCGTCATTGTTAGCCTTAACGATAATAGCCCTAGTCTTAGTAGGTGCAACGTTGTTGGCCAGCGAACTGCAATGATCATAACTCAACAGACTTCCGCCGAAACACGGAAAGAGAATGAAATTTTTCGTTACGTCTTGGGGTTATAAAACCGACCGTTGGTCGTTTTTTTCTTTTTTTTTTTCTTTTTTTTTTCGCCCTTTCTTTTTCTTTCAATGCTCGTGTTTCTATTTCGTCTTTTACGGAATTTTTTTACACGTCTCGATCGTTTTTCCATTATAATTTTTGTGACTACTATACAGGGGAGGATGTCGACTTCAAAACGATATTCGCGGGACAATACGTTTACGTAAAATGAAATATTATTTAATTGTTAAATAAACGAATTAGTACTAATATATGTAATATATAATAATAATTATATTAATATATTATTATATTATATTACATTATATATAATATATAATAATAATTATATTATTATATTATTATATATATAATAATTATATTACTATATTATTATATTATATATATAATAATTATATTAATATATTATTATATTATTATATATAATAATATAATAATATTTATATAATATTAATGATGATAATAATAATAATTAATATTAATAATATAATATATATATATAATATAACAATATATATTATCAATAATATAATAATATATATTATTTATAATATATATAATATATAATATAATAATTATGATATATAATATATAATTATGATTCTCGTTAGTCACTGTTATTTCATTTCGTGGGAAAAATCCACGATTCATTCAGAATTTAAACCATCGTCTCTTTCAACCGTTACTCTCAAAATTTTAACCGAGTAACCTGTTGTACCGTCCTTTCTTTCTTTTTTTTTTTCTCTTTTTCTTTTCGAGTTTTCAAAAACGAATTTTTAATGCGGAGAAAAGAACTTGCAGATTTCGTTTCTCGTTCAACGACGTAAATGGCAAATAAAAACTAATACACGTACAGCGACAGCGTTCGAAACGATAACTAATAATAATCTCTGGACGAGAATAATATCTGATAGACATCGAACTTCGTATTTTATCTGACGCCGATCGTTCGACGAATAAATAAAAGCGTTTAACGTCGGATTACCCTGTTTTATTAATCGAAACTCGTGGATCTCGCGTCGAAATTAAAAAGAGAGAAAAAGCGAAAGAGAGACAGGGAGAGAGGAGAAACAAAAAAAAAAAAAACAGAGTACACGGGACTTGTGTGCGCCGGACGCGTTAGAACGCGAACGATATTTCGAAATGAAAATAATTGTTTCGTGTGTCGTACGGTTTCGGTGCTGATACGTTTCAAGTGCACGCTCCATGTACAGCGAGATGAAAAACGATTTATATTTCTAGGCGTCGTATTTTACCTTTTTTTTTTAATCGCTCCTCTCGTCGTTTTTTCCACTCTTCAGTTTTTCGAGCCCCCTTTTTTCCCATAAAATACAACCGACAGAATCAAGAGAACAGAAAAAGGAAAAAGAAGAAAAAGAAACAGATTTCGCGTAACAACGACGAGTACACGAAATAGAACGTAGAGTATGAAAGATCATTTCATTATCCAGCGAATTTGTCCAATTTTACGCGTGTCGACGAGGTTCGACAAATCAATATCGAGTGTTCCTTTTTCTTTTTTTTTGGGGGGGGGGGGACTGTCGAATCGAGTTTAGTTAATTGATTCGCGGAAAGTGAATTTTGAAATGGGAATTACGCGTGCAAACGTACATTTTAACGAGAAGGTTTCTGGTAACGATTGGCGAAACGATTTTATTAAAAAGCAAGAATGAAATTTACAAATAAGTTTCGCAAACAGGAATATAAAGAGGAGTATTAAACGCACGGACATTCGTTTTTTAACCTCTTGCCACGCACGTCGAGAATTTTTTGTCCCAAAATTGCTATATTTTCTCAGTTTCAAGTATATTTAAATGTAACCCAGACGAAACAAATGATAACTACGTTCAGCGAGATCAATATGTCCAGTGATATCCCACCGACGAGTTCAGAGGGAAAAGAAAGCGACGAATTGTTGTATACGGTCACTCGTTATGGTTCGCAATCAGTTGCCAGCACAAGTTAAAGATACCTATAAGAAATATCGTTTTCTGACACTGTAGAAAATTTTATTTCATTTAAAAGTTAATAGCTAATAATTTAATTTAAGTTAATAGCTAGTAATTTTATTTTAATAAAAGTTAAATTATATTGTAAAAGTTAAATTATATTATATTACTTTATTATCATATTATATTATATTACTATATTATTATGTTATATTATATTACTTTGCTTTAATCTGTAATATAATGTAACAATAACTACACTAAATGTTAATGTACTAGAATATAGGTCATATTAGACACAACATAGGTTATTTTGTAACACATTGTATATATATATATATTGTATATTATAACATAACAAGCAAAATTATATAGGCGAAACAAATAATAAATTTATTACTTCACAATAATTTCTATCCAGTGACAACATACCGACGAGTTCAAAAAAGGAAAACGACGAATTTATTGTATACGGTTCGGTCACTCGTTATGGTCCGCGCAACCGGTTATAATTAGTAAAAGCGCATACATTTATAATTTTAAACGATACTTAGAAACATTGCAGAAAAGGATTTATTGTTCAATTGTTGCAAGTAAATTATTAGAAACATTAGGTAATGTTTAAACAATTAGAATATACAGAAATATTATCGAATGTTCAATCGATGTGCACACGATGAAGGTTCAACCTATAACGACCATTTTTTTGCTCAACCTTCAGGTAAAGTCATGAGTTTGTAAAAAACATGTGTTTGCAAAAGTTTTCTTTTTGTTTTATATCTTTATCGAAGTCTGCGTTTGAAGGCCTCCTCAACTTTTCCTCCTTCACTTTTCGCCAATAAAGCTCGAGGGGTCTTTTCCTCCCTCGTCGATATTATTATTATTATCGTCATCATTATCATTTTCTTTTAATCAATTTAAAAACACCGTCCGAGGGGGTTTAATAACTCGGACGGCCAGATTACTCTCAAATTACACAAAATTGCCGCGATGACTATAGATCATGGGGTTACTTCATCGCTCGGGGAAACGATCAGCTGGTTCAGAAGATTATCGATCATTATTATCGTGGTAGATTGCAGTTTTATATTTGTAGAAATTGCCGATAGATTCGTGTGACTCTATGTTTTCAGAAATACAGTTTAAAAAAATTTTACACTTGACTTTCGGTCGGGAACTACTGATATAAATGAAACGAAAATGAAAATTGACAGTAGAGTAACCGTGTGAAAATATCCTTGCGTACTATAATTAAAACAAATAGATTACTAATGGAACAAAATGTTTCATTAGATTTTTGTTTTGTTGAATGATTTTTTTGGCCTTCCAGCGTGTAATAATTGAAGAATATTTTATACAACTGTAGAATTATTACGTCCTTCTCTGCTCAAACAGTTCCATTATTTTTGAATTGAATTAAATCGACACGATGAAAATAAATAAATGATTTCGTACGAGGACAACGATTTAATGCTTCGTACGTTCGCAAAGAATTCGCGACGAAGACGAATCTCGAGGCACAAACTTCGAACATCGAGAACTATTCATTTCCAAGTCAACAATATCTCGTTGGAAGTGAGTACGCGAAGGGAAAAGTAATGAAATTTGCCAAACAGATGCCACGGGGCGTACGAACTACCCAGAAACAGCGATCTTTCATTTCGATTTCGCGAACTTTGTCCATAAATTCCAGCAACTCGCGGCTAATTCGTAAATGCAATCCGACTTCAGAAAAAGGGAGGGAGGGGAAAAAAAAAAAAGAAAACGAAAGGACGATTGATGAAACTTACGAAACTCGCGAACTCGAGAAGATGGCGACTTTCCATTCGGAAGGCGAATTTCGTAATTCAGACGGAAATATTTCGAAAGAAATTCGTGTAAATATTGTCGTTGAAATGTTGCTATCAAATCACACTGTTAAATAAATGAACTGAGACTTTGATGTTTGGGAGATGCAGTAATTAGCGCGTGCTATACACACAGATTGGAATCCTGTGATCGATAAGGATTTCGTTATTAAATGCATTTATGTAACTTGTTAAATATAGTGAATGTAACTTGTTAATTAGTAAATCTCGCGATTAACGCGCCACTCTAGTAATTATCGTCGTTTATTTCTCAATTTGTCTTATTGCTCGTTAAATATTGTTATTTACGTGTCACCTGGGTTAATGCTGAAATTATTATTGCCATTATTAATTATTAATTATTATTAATTTATATTTGTTAATTATTATTAATTTATATTTATTAATTATTACTAATTTATATTTATTATTAATTATTAATATTATAACGAAATTGATTATCTATTGTTGTTTAATAATAAATATTGCTATCGTACGTCGTATATTTTTGATAAAATGTGAGAATATAAAATATCAGATGCAAAAATATGAAAAGATGGTTGTATGACGATCGTGCTACAAACAATCTATAATGAATATTAAAAAAATAGGATAAAAATATTTAAAAAATAGGATAAACAGAAAGAATAAACATAGTATTTATTCACATTTGAATAAATATCACTGTTTACTGATGTACCTTCAATTGACACCACATTAATTTCGTTTATGTACAATTGCAATATTTGCAATTGCAAGATGCTATTAAAATATTGGTCAACTGACACCAAATTAATTTCGTTTATGTACAATTGCAAGACGCTATTAAAATATTGAACAGGGCTATTGTCACCGAAACTTTCTTTATCTACAATTTTTCTAATTTTCCAAACGTCGGCGCTGTATTATTCACGAGTATATCATATTCAGCAAGAAGTGTTCCGGTTCCCACAGAAATTAACTGAAATCTTACATCTCGGGTCGTTTGCCCGAAACAGGAGAAACTTTCTCTCGACGAGGGAGCACGAGGCCACGCCGAATTTCAACAAAACGCCCCCGCCAAGGCCGCTTGTTAATTGTCACGAAAACTTTCGACCGTGTACATACGAAAGCGGCGTTTAAACGCCGGTGCATCTCACTCTCGACGACTTGACAAGCGTTTTCATACCGGGGGAGGGAAACGAACGACCGTAAGTTGAGGTCGGTACCGCGAGAGGAGCGTATAGGAAAAGAAGCAGAAAATTCGTCGAATCGCCACTTTTCCAAGTTTCTTCGCCGTTGATCGATCGGCGAGGAAAAAGTGTCGCGATCGTGTCCCATCTTTGGAACAGAGAAGTAATTTCTGAGAACGGTTGAAGTGTGATTTTTTTTTTTTAGTCTATTTTGTTACTTCTGTGGCGACAAGGTTCTGAATATTCATATAAATTTAGCGTTTATATATATATAAATAATATATATATTTAGAGTGTTTATATATATAATAATATATACATTTAGAGTATTTATATATATAATAATATCTAAATAATATATATATTTAGAGCGTTTATATATGTAATAATATATATATTTTGAGTGTTTGCATATATAATAATATATAAATAATATATATATTTGGAGCGTTTATATATATAATAATACATATATTTAGAGTGTATATATATAATAATATATAAATAATATATGTAGAGTGTTTATTTACTCTATATAATGATAAATAAATAACATATATAGAGTGTTTATGTATATATAATATATAAATAATACATATATTTAGAGCGTTTATATATATATAATAATATTTATATTTAGAGTGTTTATATATATAATAATATCTAAATAATATATATATTTATTAATATATATATATTTAGAGCTTTTATATATATAATAATATATATATTTAGAGTGTTTATATATATAATAATATATAAATAATATATATAGAGTGTTTATATACTCTATATAATGATATATAAATAATATATGTAGAGTGTTTATATATAATATATATATAGAGAGTATTTATATATATATATATATGTGTGTGTGTGATAGAAAATTTGTACATAATTTATTGCAACATTTTTAATTATTCGAGTAACTAACGTACCGCAATATTTTCAAAGAAATGAACGCCGTAATCGTCGAACTTCTTAATTGTCCAAACAGAAATGCTTCGCGATCGTGTGGCAGTCCCAGGAGTAAAACCTAATTTCGACGATTTAAAAAAGTTTGTTCTTCCACTCTTTTCTTCCCTCCCCTTTTCCTGTTTCCTGTTACCGTCGACGAACGTATGGGATCTCGTAATTTGTCGTTCGCCGAGGGATTCGCTGGAAAAGGCTGCTTTCGGTTTTGGAGTTTGGAGGTTTCGCTCGGTACGCCGCTTAGTTTGGTAGTTTGAGCAAAGTTTCGGGGGGAAGTTGTTAGATTGTACGTACGTTCTGTTTTATGCCTCGTTTGGGAAAAATATCGAAACGACGTTAGCTTCGTATCGTTTGTTGTTTTGAATATTCTCACGTTTTTTCTTTTTTTTTTTTTTTTTTTTATTTTTAACGGAGGCGGAGATGGTCTTTTAAAAATTGGCTGCACCGCGAGAATACTACAGATATAGTCCTTTGCTCTTTTTTAAAGATTCAATCTTACTACGTAGCGATCCCCCTAAACTCTTTCGGATTATTTTCAGATTATGTAAGAATCTCTTTATAAAATGCAATCTTGTTTTCTTTTATATCTCTTGGGAAAAAATGTAATTTCGTTCCCCTTTCGCAATTTTATTGCACCATCGGAGAATATAAGAACCTTTTTGTAACTTTAAGAAATTTATCTACTATATACTTATATATATATATATATATATATATATATATATATATATATATATATATATATATATATATATATATATATATATATATATATATAAAAGAAATACTCTCATTCCTATCGACATCTTAAAATTTTTACTTTCGAGTGTTTTCGTGAACTATCGAGCCATCAGAAAAATTACCTTCTCTCCTCAGAAACAATACCTTCAAAAATTTTTCAGATCACGGAATCACGCAAAAGTTCTCAACGCTATCACAAATTCCTTTATATTAAACGTTATTCCATCCGGAGATTGAATTCTCAGATATTTCCGTGGGATATAAAATTACATTGGAGAAAAAAATGAAATGTTTCAATGTTTCAAAATCACCCGAAATTTATTTCTATTTCCACCGCAACTTTCAAATACTTCTTCGAAAGAAATTCTCTATTTTGAACAAAGAAAAAAAAAGAGAGAAAGAGAGAGAGAGAAAGAGAAATCACACATCGATAACCCAACTGTCTTCAAAACCGTCGCGTCGGATCAAACAGGAACCCTTTCTCAGCAATTCCGGCCAAGTACAATCCAACGACCAACGATCTGGAAACGTTGCCAAAAACCACGGCACCAGCGTTACTCTCGCTTACTTTTCAACGGGATTCAAATGGTCCTTGCCCTGTTTCAACATTTATCTTCGATCACGATCAAACAGCCGCTGTATATACGTATAAGATAACGATGTATATACATCCGCATTCAGCGAGATAACAGAGAGGAATCTGGTTGGAGGGAACGATGCCAGCCGGATGGAATTCGTCTTTTTTTTTTTTAAACATTGGAGCGTCGCCGAAGAGAAGAGGGAGAAAAAGAAGGAGGGAATCGAACGAAACTGTTAACCCTTTGTTGGCCCATTTCTACGCAGCACTGGCGTTGAAAATGAATTTTTAATTCTTTCCATCTTTGTCGACGGTGCGAGTCATATTCGTTAAAGTACACTTGCAAACACTTCCCGCCAAAGAGGCGAACTTTCACAAATAAACTTAGCCCCTTGCGCTGGCAACTGATTGCGGACCGTAACGAGCGACCGAACCGTATACAATAATTCGTCGCTTTCTTCTTTCTTTTGAACTCGTCGGTATGATGTCACTGGATAGAAATTATTGAGAAGTAATAAATTTATTATTTGTTTTGCCTATTTTGTTTTACTTAAAAAATATATATTTTTTAATATAAAAGTATATAATTTTACTTATTATAACATGTTATGTTATAATATATATAATACATATTATAACATGTTATGTTATATATAATATATATAATGTGTTACAACATAATCTATCTTACGCCTAATATTACCTATACTCTAGTTAAATACATTGACATTTAGTGTGTTTATTGTTACATTATATTACAGATTAAAGCTGTATAATGAAATAAAATTTTCTACAGTGTCAAAAAACGACATTACTTTTAAATATCCTTAACCGCTTGTGCTGGAAACTGATTGCGGACCATAACGAGTGACCGAACCGTATACAATTTTGTTGCTTTCTTCTTTCTTTTGAACTCGTCGGTATATCACTGAATAGAAATTATTGAAACGTAATAAATTATTTATTTTGCCTATTTTGTTTTATTTAAATATATAATTTTGCTTATTATAACATGTTATAATAAGTTGTAACATGTTGTAACATATAATATATATAATGTATTGCAACATAACCTATGTTGTGCCTAATATTACCTATATTCTAGTTAAATACATTGGCATTTAGTATTAAATTATATTACAGATTAAAGCTGTATTAACTTTTAAATAAAATAAAACTACATTGTCAGAAAACGACATTACTTATAGGTATCCTTAACTTGTGCGACTGATTTGCGGACCGTAACAAGTGACCGAACTGTATACAATAAATTCGTCGCTTTCTTTTTCATTTGAACTCGTCGGTATGATGTCACTGGGTAGAAATTATTAAGAAGTGATAAACTTATCATTCGTTTTGCTGGGTTACGTTTAAATATACTTAAAACTGAGAAAATTTGGGATAAAAAATTCTCGACGTCATTCGAGCCTGATTATGTAAATTTCTCGAGTCTAACTGGACTAACGTTTCTCTCCACTTTCGAGAGAATGCAGACACACTTTTCTATCTCCCTTCGAAACAGCGGGAAGATCGAAGTTACTTCGATCGACTAATCGAAAATTCCAACAGATTCGTTCGATTCTTGGCGAAGAAGAGAAGAAGATGAAACCTTGTTGGATGGCGAGGAAACACGGGGCGAACGAGCGAAGAAAAATTGGCATTGCAAGATGGAAAAAGGAACGACGGGATGAGGGTAAGATGGAAAACGGGAACGCGGTGGCACCGATGGCCTGTAGAACACGGGAAGAGACGCGGATCAGAGGGACCAAGTCGTGGAACAAAGGGTTGAGGGAGTACGGTGTCGGTGGCTTCCAATCGAATCCCCTTTCCGTCACGCGGAACTTCCCTCTGTGATGTCGGGGACAGATTGGAGGCAAGTCGAACGCGATCAGAATGTCAGTAATACAAGCGATCCGTGAATGTCGTGGCGTGCAAAAGGACTGGAAGTTTCGTGAAATTCCGAGCCCTCGGACCGAAGCCTCGAGGTCGAAATTCACTTCGAGAGCGCGAACCGGCCACTTTGCTGATTAGAAATTCTTCTAATTTTCATTTATTTGTTCGCACGTGGTGTCTGGGATTTTATTTAGCTTTCATTTGCTGGTTAGAAAATTCGCTATCATTTTCTCAATTATTTGCTATGATATATATAAATTTTGTTGTAATTTTGTTAACCAGAAATTTTGCTAACTTGGAGAATTTTGTAATTTACTTGTTTCACTTGTTTACGTAATTTTCATTGATCTTTTTTTTTTTATTTCTGTTGATTATTATAATTACACCGGCGAAATTTGGAACTAATCTAAAAATGTATTGAAAGTTGGGAAGAAGAATTGTAAAAATGTATGAAATTTGGAACCAATCTAAAAATTACAAGATAGCCGTTTTAAATGTTAAAGATGGATCAAGAAAATTTTCTGTTTTTTTTTTTTTTTTGGATCTCTGCAAACTATTGCGATGATGTTGGTAAAATTTGGAACCAGTCTGAAATATTAAAGATAGTGCCATTGGAAAAGTTTCTGTAATTCTTCTGGATCTCTGTTGACTGTTATGATTATATTGGTTTAAATTTGAAAATGTATACAAAAATTGCAGGGTGTAAGGCGTGAGTGTTAAAGATGGTCTAATAGAATGGATTGCGGGTATTGAAATATTTTTATGATGTCTACACTAAATATATTAATACACTTCCATATATTTCTAAATTTGTTTCAAACTTAACCAATGTAAAGAACGACAGCCCTCGTCTCATCATTAGACTACGAATAGTTTTGCAAATATGATTTACAAAATGGAACGCGAATCGATAATTGTCTAAACTGTTAAACATTCCGCCCTGTCCACATTTTATATCTCATAAATAGAAGATCATTGCAATCGTTACGACGTTAACGAAATATCAAAATGTTTCACATTAACGCGCACACGACGATATATACCCGTAATGAAATATAAATTAACAAAATATCAAAATGGTTCGTGCAACACGCACGATATATTCATAATGAAATGTAAATTAACAAAATGTCAAAGCGGTTCGTGCAACACGCGCATGATATACAGGGTATTTCGTAACTTGTGACCCACTTCGGAAGCTGATTATACGTCTAAAAATAATGAAAAAAAGCCATATAAATGTATGTCCTATCTATCTTCGTTTATGAGGTATAATAAATTTTATAAACAAAGCAAACTCTAGTAAGCTAGTTTTACCAGGGATGGTACATTCAATTTTCATAATAATTGGGATGAAGAAAACCTACGTGTTATTGTGCATTCAAGACATCAACACCAGTTTAGTTTAAACGTATGGGTAGGAATAATTGATAAATTTTTTATCGGACCTTTTTTTCTTGATGGGAAACTAACAGGCACAAAGTACATTGATTTTTTAAGCACGCGTTTACACGAAATATTAGAGGAAGTTCCAGTCGATATTAGACTTCGTATGCGGTTTATGCATGATGGAGCTTCGCCGCATTTTAGCCGAGTGGCTAGGCAATTTTTCAATCAACACTTTGCAAATAAATGGATTGGTCGTGGAGGTCCTATTGCATGGTCTGCTCGTTCTCCGGATTTGAATCCATTAGATTTTCACTTGTGGGGACATTTAAAATCTATTGTATACGCAACATCGATTGAAAANTGCTGAAATACTACGAAATAGAATAGAGCAAGGCTTCCGACAAATTCGAGAAACACCAGGAATGATAGAGAGAGTAACCAGATGAATGACAAGACGCGTGCAGGCTTGTCTTCAGATGCAACGTGGTCATTTCGAGCATCTTTTGTAAAATTAATTAAGACAGAAAATTCATTGTATCTCATAAACGAAGACAGATAGGACATATATTTATATGACTTTTTTTCATTATTTTTAGGCGTACAATCAGCTGCCGAAGTAAGTCGCACAAGTTACGAAACACCCTGTATATATTTCTATCGAAATGTATTTAAATGCGCGACGTACTCGCGAAAGTTCCTATGTACAAACGTTTGAATATTTTCGTGAACAACTGTACTGTCGGGCTGGAAGAAGAAATTATTGCTGGAAAACGCATTCGATCGGAGAAAATCGTTTCTTTTGTATCGATTCCAGCCCTTTGTCGTTCTCTCTTTCGTCCATTTTTTCGCCGACCAACTTGGAGCTCGATCGAATTTCGTCCTCCTCTGTGCCCGGTGCTCACTTCGTTTCTTTTCTCGCGACCTCTCAAACCCTTGTTGAAACGTTAAAAAGGCAAAACGCTGGTTTCGTTACCCGCAGTGACGAATAAAAAAAGCGTTTCTCGGCCGAGATTTGCGGTTTGCGAATGCTCATCGCTTAGGAAGCATTCGGCCGCCTTTAATCTTTCGAGATCTTTCGATGGCCATTTTTCTGCTCCTCTTCTCGCATGTCAGTATAGAAAGAGATCTCTTTTTTCGCACTGTTCCTGAAATTTGTACATTTTCTGGCATTGCTTTCGAATTAACTTTTGGATGATATAGTTGCTGGTATAAGAAATTCTTACAATCGCGTCTCAATCTGCAAATAAGATATTGAGATAAATATTGAGAATAATGAGCAATTCAAAACGGAGGAGCGTAGAATGAAATTTAATTGAATCTAAATTCCAATTCCTTTTAAAATCAACGAAACTAATCTAATGATTAATATACGATCTTATAATTAATATTTAATATTAATTCGATATCAGTTAATATTTCAGCTTGAGCTCCAGTTTTGTAACAACAGCCCTATTAATTATCGTGTAAATTCATGTAGCTTCGTTATAATTAAATATTTATTACGTTAACCTGTAAATTCGAATTTTATTCAGAGAAGTGACAAATCAATTTGCCTAAATTTCACTTGAATCTCGAAACTCTCTTTCGTTATTTTTCTACTCTTACCATTCCTCGTTCATTGTGTGTTACGTTCTTCGTAAAATAAAAAATCTGAATCCCTTCGACAATCTTCCTCGTTGAAATTCCCATAAGAAGAACCTTCTGAGAACGAAACTTAGAATCGATCTACCGTGCTCTCTCAGATCACATTCTCATCAGCTCTATTCAATAGAACGTGGTATCTCAATGGTATTATACTATCTAAGAAATGCTATACTCTGCACGAAGATACGATCCCTCGTGGATCAAGAAAAGAAAGTTAATTTATAAATTAAAATTTACTAAATGAAAAACATCCGCTTGCGTACAGGATGGTCCTCTTGTTAATACAGTGCAGTTTAATATAGATCTATATTAACTTTGAATAACTCTTACTCTATAATAATTTAGAGTTAAATTAATTAAGTTTGAAATTTCTAATTTTATTTTATTTATCATTATATATATATATATATACATATATATATATATAATCATTATATATATATTTAATTTTATTTTCAATTTTGTCAGGGTAAAAATTACTTAAACGTTAATATTATTTAAAATATTAACTTTTTTCTATTTTATTTCATCAGGATAAAGTACAAATACAAAGTACAAATCGTCGATAGTACGTATTTTACAGTATCATGCATACTCAAATATAGAATAATGTCGTTCTAGAGTTGAACGAGTCAAACTTTCGAATAAAAGTTTATTTCATTGGCGTAAACACCACGTGCAATTTACTTTAAATGTATCGTATAGTATCTATGTGCAACGTTTCACAAAATTTCCTATAAATATAAAACCGTGATCATCTAATCATCAGAAATTAATTTCAACCACCTGTTAGAGTGAAAAGAATTCTCGTATTATTCGATGTACAATAAAATAATAAAATGATACGATTGCCAACACTGTGTGACCGAGTTGACAAAAAATACATCACACCCTGTACATCATCCATTTTACGGTCCATTTCCTCGAGCATCTAGAGGAATATTCGTCTCGCGTCTGCTGCCACCGTCAAAAATGTAAATGTAGCTAGCCGGTTTTCCCCTAGACCACCGCTAGCACGATATTCAGGAAACGGTTTTAAAGCTCCGTGCCGCATGGATAATGCAGAGGCAGCCGGTAATGACGTCGAAAGTTGTTGGTGAAACGGAAATAGTCGTCGCAAGGCCGGACACGATTGTACTACCTAGCCTCGAGTCGCGCGGTACGCATCCTAAATGCGGCTCGTTTTGAGGTTATGTTGGCAGTCGTGGTTGTGCACGAAGTGACAGGCACTTCGCTGGTAACCGCCGATGTTACGTGAATATTTCACACGCGGTAGTTAGTTGAAAAAGCTTCGATTTTTCGCAGTTCAAAAGAGAAGAAACTTCATTGTTTGTTAACCTCTTGCGCTAGTAACTGGTTCGCGGACCATAACGAGTGACCAAACCGTATACAATGATTCGTCTTCTTTTCGAATTCATCGGTACATCACTGGATAGAAATTACCAAGAAGTAATAAATTTATTATTTGGTTTGCCTGAGTTATATTTCAATATATTTAAAACTGAGAAAATATTGCAATTTTGGGTATATTTCAATATACTTAAAACTGAGAAAATATTGCAACTTTGGGCCAAATATTCTCGACGTGCGTGGCACTCCAGCGCAAGAGATTAACATTTTAGTTGTTTCCAGCTGTGATTTAGGGCAATTGGAGGGACGCGTGATAGTCATTGTTAAGAGTTTCGATTCGAACTAGTTCGTTTCTTTAGAAATTTCTTCGAGACTGGATTCTTCTTATCTTTCAGATACAGAAAAAAGAACTTGATCTTTTTTTTAGTAATTTCGAAGAGTTTCGATTTTGGTAGCTTGGCAGCTACGACAACTACAATTGAAAGCTTTCAGAAAGCTTTATGGAATTTCTACGTACGTGGTTTCTTGAGATTCGACGTATGCACGTAGCTTCTTTTTTTTAAAAAGAATATTCGTGTTATGTGTTCAATTAAATTATTAAACGCATTCAAACAAATCGCAACAAATTAGAAAACTTTTTATTTGAAGGAATTTTCTTTCTCTCTTATTTCTATATATCCTCACACGTGCGAAACAGGCAAAATATCAATTTCATTGGCAAACTACTCCTAGTTCCTTTCGGAGGCTTTGAAATTTTTGTGAAGCGAGTCACGAGCGATGTATCGACTCTGTCTTTTCTAATGTATCGATCCGTGGCGATGTTTGCACGGTCGGTATCGCCACGTGTGAAACCACGAGTTAAATTGTGGACTGAAGAATAAACGAATCTCTCTTCTAACGTTATTAAGAGAGGTCTCGAGACTTATCCGAAGCACGTATCTCGTTCAAGAGAATTTCGACGGAATTTCAATGTTCGTGCAAAGGGCCAAGATTTTCTTTTGTCGTAGACCACTTGCAGAATTAATATGTAAATGAATCTAATATTTAATTATTGAGAAATTTACACGCAAAGAGCAGTTGAACGCGTGTACCTAGAAAGGTATATCGAAGTTTGTTCGACTGAGATAAAGCTTCGTTTGATTGAAATTAAAATATTATTTATTATAGATTCAGTTAAATTACGTCAGTTAAATTATAGAAGAGAATAACGATTATATTTATCTGTTGAAAATTGATAATTGTAATAATAATAATATATAATTACTAGTTATATATAAACATATCATGATACTATAATATTAATGACAGTATGTTACCAATACATACTAATAAAATTTAATATCGTAACGTTATTAATAATAATAATAATAATATTATTATTGTTATATTACTATGTAATATACAAATATTGCAGGTATCATCTTGCTGCAATAATTCGTTTCGCTGAAGTATTAAATTTTAATTCCACATGGCTACATCTTATTTTCTTAGAGGTCACCAATCACTTCCAGTTGTTGAATCAATTTCGTTCTCCGTAAAACGCGCGAATAAGCTTTTAATTTCACCGGCGGGATATCCAAGATTTACAGCGAAATGGACGATCGTAAAACAAGCGTAAAAACGTGAAAATGAATTTCAATGCGTACTGGAACGCGTTGAAACGTGATTTGCCCGGGTAGAACGCTAAATCGATTTCGAACATAATAACTTGCGGTTGTCTTGTTCTCTTGTTCGAAAATTGAATGTCCATTGACTTGGACTCTTTCACGTTAAATAGAAAGTGAGCATATCTTTATCTTGCTGTTTGGTTTAAATTTGTCACAAAATTGAACTATCTCTACGTTTTTTCTAAAAACGATGATCAATTTAAAGTCAGCAATATCATTTTAGTCTAAGTCTCAGTTGCAACGTTAGAAAAGGAGGGTCGACGAGACCAGAAAATGAAATTCCCCAGAAGATTGAAAAAAAAAAAAAAGAAAAAACAGAAAGAAATCAAATAAATCTCGGATGATACGAGCAATGCAAAGAAAACGTGAAATTCGGGAATTAGATGAAGAAAAACAGAAAGATAGAAGAAGGTTAGAAAAAGAAACGACGAGGTGACGAAAATCACGGGACGAGAAAGAACGAAAAGAATCTGAAGAGTCGAGCGCCAAGGAACTGAAGTACTCAAAAGCTGAAAGATCAGGCAAGAAACCTGAAAGACCCACCAATGAAACGAAGAACCAAAAATCTCAATGACAAACGTGGAATGAATATCTTTCTGTCGCAGAGACGTGAAATGAAAATTCCAAAGAATTGAAGAAAAAGAGGAGGGGAAACTCTCTCGAAAAATTCGCGGCAAGTCGAACCAGCAGTGGGAGCGAAAGGATTTGATGAAATCCATCGTGGAAACGAAAGTGAGCGACGGATTACGAAATGATGAACCGGGGATTGTCGGTTGCGTGTAAATATGGCGAACGAAAGCTCGTCAATCTGGCATGGATCCCGCGGGGAACGATAAATATCGCTCGTCGTTAAAAATCGGCCGATTTGTCAGTTCGCAGCTGCTTGCGCGTCTGTAACAGCAACGAGGTGCGGCAATTTCACGCGTTATAAATTGTCGGCCTCGCGATTTAATCAGAGAGGCTGAGAGAAAAGGAGGGCAAGTGGCAGTGACATCGGTTCCCGTTTCTTTCATATTTATATATATATATATATATGTATATACAGGGTGTCCGAAAAGGTTGGGAAAACCTTTAACCAAACTCAGACTAACTGTGTAACTGAGGTCAAATAGATGAAAAAAGTTCGTACAAACTTGTGTCCGAAAATGCTTCATTGAAAAGATATAAGCTTTTAAAGATATTTATGATTTATTGCGACAGTTGTAAGAAATGTTCGAAAATTCCTCCTTCTGCAAGAATGCCTGGCTTCCATTCGTCGGATTAGCGATTGTCGAACTCTTTCAAATATCCCATTTGTACTGGAAATAATAGTAAATGCATTTTGAATACATTCCCAAAGTATCAGGTGACCTAGGAGGCCAACTGATTGGTCCGCCGCGACCGATCCAACGTTGAGGGAATTGTCTATTAAGAAATTCACGTACATTCCGTCCAAAGTGTGGCGGGGCACCATCATGTTGAAACCACGTTTGATAGCGTGTTTCCAATGAGACATCATGCAACATGTCGTGAAGATTATTTCGCAATAATCTTATTGAGAATTTGTAACACGTGTACGATTCTGCACAACGAATTTGTAAGACGAATTTTGTCCATAAATCTTTGAACGTTTATATCTTTTCAATAAAGCATTTTCGGACATAAGTTTGTATGAACTTTTTTTTCATCTATTTGACCTCGGTGACACGTAGTCTAAGTTTGGCCCCAAACTCTGTATATATATTTTTTTCTTTTTTTTTTCGTTTATTTCTTTTCACGTTGACACTTGTTAGAACAGCGAGCCAGTCGAAAACAGTTCGACGATGTCGCTGAAACGAACCAGTTTTCATCGAAACTGTTAAAGTTTTTAATTCCTTTATTGAAATAATTTCTCTTCTTTCTTCTGTTTGATTTTTATTAATTGAGTTGATAGTTTAGTTTCGTTCCTCTTTGAGAGAAATTATATTTTCTGCCACTTTCTGAGTATTGTCTATTTTCGGATGTCGGGAAAATACAATTTTTTTTTCGGAAACCTAAATTTCACGCAAGTATACTCTTGGCCTAAAAGTTGCACCTAAACGAAAACTACTCAGTCAACTTGATAAGATTTTAGAGAAAAAAATATAAAAACTCTGTTAAAAGATAATTACAAAATTCACTCACAAAAGGAACATACGAAGAAATCAATGTAAACCGTAAGAGTTAAGGATTTACCAACGCCAGTGTGCATTCTAAAGCAGCTTAAAACAAAAGTGGCAATGCTAATGAAATCGTTAAATATTAATTTAGGCTAGCAGCGAATGGATCAACGTTAAAATTAATCAAAATCTACCTATATTTGTAGAGAATTATAGAGATTAAATATAAACGATATTTATTCCATAACAATGCTAGTGATTGAACAATAAATAACTAAACTGAAAATAGAGATTAACAATTAATACGCACAGTCACAATTCAAATAAAAAAAATAAACTTTTTTTTTGATAACTCGATCAAATCTTTTTTAACAAATCAAATCGACTCGATTTTCAACATTCACACTTTCCTTTCTCTTTCACGCTGCAGGCCATCTCTTATATAAACTATAAATGCAACTAAAGATATAACATAAATTATGACCTAACAATCACCCACGATACTACATGCTCGATATCCTTCAAATAAAAAAAAAGAGAAAGGTATACAAGTCAGTTTTTCATACGCAAATCTCAGCCATTCATTATTAGGAAATCATTATTAGTCAGTCATTAAGGTCCTATATCATTGGGATGATTATAGGCGATGATCGTGATGCACAGGGACCGGAAACGGCCGTGTTTAAACAATCGTGTCGGCAAGCAAGGAGACACTGACATAGCGAGCATGTGTATTCATAGGTTGTTTGCTCACGGTTGATTGGCGTCAACTTCGTACTGATTACAGTTAGGATAGGGTTACTAAGCTCGTTAGGGTGGCTTTTGTAAACGATATCGTGGCACATGCTCACGGCACATGCCATTCGAATCTTGGCGCCAAGACGACGTATTATACTATTTTTTGGTATCAAGAATGCAGCGTGGGTTCGCCAAATTTACCACCATTTTGCGTTCTTCGTATGATTTTGTTTTCTTTTTTTTTTTCTTTTTATTTTAATATTTCTCTGCCACACGTTTCTTTAACTTTCGTTTGAAAATTAATTAATTTCATCGAGCTTAAGTCACGTCGTAAATAATTGATTGGCGCATAGGTACGTCATTTTTCAAAGATACAGCTTCGATTGTACTTCTTGAAATCAGCAAATGTAGATTAAAGTATAATAAGATAAAAAAAAGTAAAATAATATAAACTTTTTTAAAAAAACTTTTTTATAATTTAAATACAATTAAATGAAGTAAAATATAATTTAAATATAATTTAAATAAAGTATAATAAGATAAAAAAAAGTAAAATAATATACTTTACTTTTAAGTATATTATAACTTTTTTAAAAATTATAATTTAAAAATCATTTCCACAAAAAGTTCCAATTGTCAATTGGAGAATTTTCGACAATTCTCGGAATACTGATTTTCTCACTTGCAGTGATGAATTTGAAATTGTTCAGATGAAATCTTTCCCACCAATTTTCCAGAATACCACAGGGATGATCTGATCGTTCGTGGCAATTGACAATGATGATTTGAATATTATTGTTATAGATCTTTTTAACTCCTTGAATATACGTGATTTCTTTTTTTTTTTAATTTAATTTACAGCAAATTCTTCTTTTTTCAATTTAATTTAAGTTGATATCCAATAAATTCAAACGTTCAACTTTGAAGGAACATTTTATATCATCGAATCCTAGTAATTGAAAATTTCACCACTTCTTTCTTCTCTTTCTGTAAAAAATTTCACCTCTGCGATATCATACTCGTCGTGTTGTTTTGTGTAGAACGCTTGCAGCATTTCTCGCTTTGAGCATGCAAATGCAAAATCTTGTTATTTCGTTTCCTCAGTCTCACTTGTTTCCAATTGTGAGAATTTGTTACAGTTTGTTAATTCATCGTGATATAATTTTCAATCTCGCTTCCACTCTTTCCACTCGAACGAAACTTCCCCTTCGACGAAACTTTTGCAAATCACTCTGACAGGTTCTGTAAGTACACTTCACAATTCCTCGAACAATTGCACGAATATATATATTCGCTGTCCCTTCTTTCCATCGAATTTCATCCGCAAAGAAGCAAGAATAAAATAGAATGTCCGCATTTTATATCGCGTAAATACAATCCGAAGACAGCTGGAGGATATACGACGGCAGGATAAATCCTGTTTGTTACTCGGTTGTACTACAGCTGATCAGTCAAGCAGCAAATATTGGTGCTTCGGTGTTTATCGAACGTTGTTACATCTGTCACATCGAGATTACAGTTTCCAGCCGTTCTCGGTTTAAGAGGCAATTCCTTCGACGTATCCGGCTCACCATTTGCTTCTTGATAAATTTTCATCTTATGCTGGACGATTGTGTGTAATGGTAGCCAACGGTAGAGTTTTCCCAGCGAACGTTTGCTGTACTCGCTTCCGCTGGGAAGTCTTACGACAAATTCTATGTTCGTTTCCAAATTGAAAAGAAATTTAAATATAACAATATATAATACAATATTTAAAAATATGTAATTTATATATATATATATTTTAATATATTAATATTAAAAGAAGTAATGTAATAATACTTTATATTAAAAATATGTAATATAATTAATATATAATATTACAAATAATAAAATAATAATATAATAAATATAATATAATATATTAAATTAAAATTTATATTAAAAAGTCAATAAAATGTTAATGTATTATGGAGTGTAATGTAAAATTTAAAAAATTTTATTGTCATTTTTATTCAATTTTATTATTATATATATTATTAAATGAAATAAGTATAAACTATAAATGGTTTTTATTCATTTCATAATATATTGATAAATTATATTATATTATATATTATAAATTTATTATTATATATTATATTATATATTAACTTTAACTTTATATATATTATATTATATATTATATCGATAAATTATTTTATTATTAATGCAATTTGAAAGTGCGTTAATGAAAAAGCAAATGAAACAGCAAAGTTACAGAAGAAGTTTCACGTAATCATAAAATATTTTTTCCCCAACTTTCCCCATTAACTTCACAACGTATTAATGAACGTATTATAAGATACAATGCTGCAACTTAAAAGTTTCATCCGCCTTTAAGTTTCATACTGTTCAAATGAACCATAGAAAGGAATATTGAACGTTCAGACCAGAGAACATGCAGTATGACGTTGGTATTAAAGTGTCCTGAAACAACTTAAAAGTTTCATCCGCCTTTAAGTTCTGTACTGTTCAAATGAACCATAAAGAGGAACATTGAACGCTCAGACCACAGAACATTCAGTATGACGTTGGTATCAAAGTGTCCTGAAACAACTTGAAAGTTTCATCCGCCATTAAGTTTCATACTGTTCAAATGAATCATAAAGAGGAACATTGAACGTTCAGACCACAGAACATTCAGTATGACGTTGGTATCAAAGTGTCCTGAAACAACTTGAAAGTTTCATCCGCCATTAAGTTTCATACTGTTCAAATGAATCATAAAGAGGAACATTGAACGTTCAGACCACAGAACATTCAGTATGACGTTGGTATCAAAGTGTCCTGAAACAACTTGAAAGTTTCATCCGCCATTAAGTTTCATACTGTTCAAATGAACCATAAAGAGGAACATTGAACGTTCAGACCACAGAACATTCAGTATGACGTTGGTATTAAAGTGTCCTGAAACAACTTTTGAACGTGTATAACCAACACGAGCACCGTGAACGATGAGAAAATAAAAGCCTCTGAAAAATTTACCAGATCGTCTCCCTCTGGCAGGGTAGAGGAAATGCTGTTAACAGTAAAAATGATCGTATCGAAACGAGACGCGTCGTTTCCAATCTCCGCGCGCGACTCGAGAGACCTCGAGTTCCTTTGAGGGGAAACGAGCCGCGGTAAATGAGCTACGGGACTCAGGAAGGGGTGAAAAGTAGAACGCGCGCGGACAAACGCTGCCTCGAAACGGGAACCAGAACGTTCCGCGATTTTTCGTGCTTGTCCTTTACCGCACGTTTTCAACGCGTGTAATTCGTTGTTTGCTCGCACAAAGCGCCGGAAGATGGCCGACTTGCTCGCTCGCTCGCTCGCTCGCTCGCGCGTTCCGCCGTGCCTCGTTCGTTCATTTCTCGCTAAAAGGGCTGTTTCACTGTTTTAATAAACTTTCCCCGGTTCAACTTCTGGGAAAAAGTTGCGTAGCCTTTCGTACGTTTCTCTGCGTTTTCTTTTGTTCCTTTTTTTCTTTGAATTTCATTCAAAAAGAATGGTTTGATTAGGGTCAGGCGATCGGTGTGAGTCGTTTTTCGTAGAAGTTGCAAACTTTTCTTTTAATTCAATCATAGCGATGATCATATTAAAGATATCTGTATTTTATTTATGGTAGATGTAATCTTTATTTTATTTATGTTGTTTTATTTATCGTAGTAGATATAATTTTATTACATTTTATTTATTATAGTAATCTTCGTTTTTATTTACAGTAGAATTTTATTCATTAATTAAGAAATTTAACTCAAATTGGCTATTAAATTAAATTAATTCTTATATGGTGTTTCTTATTAATTGTAGTATAGTATTAATTGTTATATAGTATTTTATAGTATACGAAAAGTTCGTGAATTAATCAATGTAAATTATTTTCTACTGTGTTGTACGAACTTTCAGTTCATGGAACAGTTTAATTATAATATCGAAATCATATTAAAATAATATATATATGTATATATATATAATATTATTTTAATATATATATATATATAAATAAATATATAATTATATATATATTTTACCATATTATAAATATAATTTATAAATATTCATATTATAATGAATATTATTATAAATATTCTGTTGACAGTGCTTTCAACGATAATGTCTAATAATGTTTTGAACGAAATGACTTATTGATTGACTTCTGACTCCCTCCGTAACGACTAGAAATATAATAGAATATATAATGTTCAACTTCTGAAACATTGTTTTTAGTATTATATATATATATATATATATTTCAATAGCTTTGTTGTATAACTTTATTACAGTCCCCGACAGTTGCATCTACAATTTACTTTGTACAAATATAATACTTCATACCTCTAAGACCATTCTTCAGCAGGAAAGGAAATTGTCCTCTCGTTAACATGTCCCGTTTCAAGTCTCAGAATTAAATTAATAAAAATTGCCAAGTTGATGTCTCACTTTGCAACTTGTCACGCATTTCGGGCACGAAATTCAGATCCGAAATCGATTTTCGTCAGACCGCTCTGTTTCTGGCTGATCGGCGACGTCTGTAGTCGATTTCCGGTTTATGTGTACCGATTACAACGACGAGGCGCGGTGATTTAAAGCGGCGTTAAATCTCCTCGCGACGATTGGAGATTCAGCGGGGCGACGTTGCTCGCAGTTGTTCTTTTCGAATCGCGGATTACTAGAGTAGAAAATGGAAAGTTCGATTCGTTCCTTTCTCTCTTTCTCTCTCTCTCTCTCTCTTCCTTTTTTTTCGTTCCTTTCCTTGCGGATTCTATAGGGAATTTTAGAATCGCGTGTAACGAAGTGCGAAGGTTTTTGTTCGTCCAATGCTGAATATTTCGTAGAAGCAAATGAAATTGATTTGCGAGAAGAATAGAGCACGGACAGAGCTTCGCTAGTTTTTTTTTTTTTTTTTTTCTTAAACTGGCGATAGCCTAGCTTCGATGAATATTTCCAATCTCTCGCGAGATTTTCGCCTAACGACGAAGCAACGAATATTTCTAATAGAAAAAAAACCAAGAGAGGTAAGATAATTTTGTGCTCGTCGTCGTTATCTTGTGGAAAAGATTAATTTTGTAATTAATTCTATTCAACTAGTATCGTTGCAAATGATTGCGATAGTTCGTCTAACAAGAATTTAGAATATTGGATTTTATTTTCCACGTCGTTATTATTTTATTACTTTTCATGTTATTATATTATATTTATTATATTTATTATATTTATATTTTATATTATATTTATTATATTTATTATATTTATATTTTATATTATATTTATTATATTTATATTTTATATTATATTTATTATATTTATATTTTATATTATATTTATTATATTTATTATATTTATATTTTGTATTATATTTATTGTATTTATATTTTACATTACATTTATTACATTTATTGTATTTACATTTTATATTATATTTTATTATTATATTATTATTTTATATTATTATATTTTCCACGTTAAAGGATAATAGTGAAACTAAATGAAATTGAAAGATACCAAACATTAACTTGTGTAATTTAAAGTTTTAAATTGATACTGATGATATCAGTTACCAATTTAAAATGAATAATGAAATATATGCTCGCGAAATACGAAATACGAAATACGAATTCAACCAAATCCTTTTACATAGACATTTTCGAAAGCATGTACTTTGAAAAAATGTAAAAAAAAAACTTTTTTAAGCCGCGTTACCCCTTAAAATACTTTAGAGCAACAGCGTATGTACGTAGGCTTCTGCAATGAATCGTGTGATTTTCTTTTTTTTAATCTGTTCGGTATGTTGAGTTTTTTATTTGCTAATTTCTTTTCGCTAATTCAGCGTCACCTTCCGCCATGGAATAAAGACGAGACGAAACGAGGTCTCACATAAGTCGGTGGGAGTTAGTCGAGATGCGTGCGGTTGCTTCGGGTTACTGGGTCGACGTGGTCTGACTCTCGATCCACGATCCACGGCCAAAATTAGAGAATGCAAGCTCGAATCAATTTCACCGGCGGCCACTAAGGTAACTAGCACGATCGATCGATCCTCTCACGGTCTTTCAGACCGTGTTCAGCCAAATTTTTCCCTCGAGGGAAACGGCACGCATTTACCTTCCTCGGAGACAACTTCAAAGAAACTTGGCTCGAGAAGCGTGGCTCGCTTTTCGATTTCATTCCTCCCACTTTGGTCCAGCCATTCGAAAGAAGTCGAAATCGATTCGAACGATCTGATATCTTTTTAAGGATCGAAAGAAAATTATTAAGGCAGTGAAGAGTACGAAAAATGGAAAGAGACACTTTAAGTGGGAGATGATAGTGTAATGATTTTTTTAATAATAATAATTTTAATTTTGGAAGTCAAGTTGGACGTTTCTTCGAGTCTCACATTCTGTAGAAGATGATAAATAGTGTATTTTGATAATTTTAATTACGAAAACTGTCAGAAATAAAATTAGCGGGTATGAAAAGAAGGAAAGAAATAATAATTGCAGTTGAAGACACAAGAGGGGAACGATAAAATAATTCTAGTTATTGAATAACGATGTAGAATTAAGCGTTAATTAACAATAATTACAACACTATTTAATAATGGATCATCCTTTCATTCTTCTTTCAAATTTTTCGTTCTTGCAAATGTTTTGAGAAATGTATTTTCAGATATTATTTATGAAATCAATAGATATGCTTTAAATTGTAGATTTTGCAGAATTGTAATTTATTCTCCGAAATATTTTTGTTCGTCATATTTTCTCACGTCTTGTGGTGTTCACATAGTGTTTCCGCTATTTTAATCTTCCCGTTTTGGAAGAGCATTTAATCCAATTATACTTTCGTACCCTCTGGCAACGTCAATCGATTTCCCTCTTCCTTTCTTAACCCTGTGGCTTCTTCCCCGTTGACGCAAGCCTCCGAAATACACACGCGAACTCGAATCTTCGTATCACCGATATTTTCGTATAAGGAAGTCACGTGTTGATCGCCATAAGGAACGCTGGATTCACCACGTACTCATGCAATGAATCATATATTTAATAATATTTCACGTCATTTCTATAATCTCACGCTCGAATGCTTGAGAACACAAGAATTCCAGAATTAGAGAACTTAGTCATGGGATAAATAAATTCAGGAATTTAAGAATCGAAACGTCGGAAGACTTGAAAATTTGAGAATTTACGAATCTGATTGGTTGGTGGTTAAAAATTCTGCGAGCCGAAACTTGACGAATTCTGAAGGTTCGACGATCTGAAAGAGTTCGACAATTTGAAAATTTAAAATCGAAAGATTTTAACATTTTGAAAGTTAATAATTCTACGAATCGCGTTTAAGCATTCCAAGCTTTGCAAATATAAGAACTTGTAAACTTCAATGTTCAAGCACGAAGGATTTAAAAATAATTGCCCGTAATTTTTACGTAAAACGATTTGAAAATTCCCAGATCAATTATCGTTTAACCACTTGCGCTGGCAATTGATTGCGGACCATAACGAGTGACCGAACCATATACAATAATTGGTCGCTTTCTTTTTGAACTTGTCGATATCACTGGATAGAAATTATTGAGAAGTAATAAATTTATTATTTGTTTTGCCTATTTATGTTTTACTTAAATACATAATTTTACTTATCATATATCATAGCATAACTTGTTATGCTATGATATATAATATATAAGGTATAACATATGTTATGGTATAACATAACCTATATTCTAGTTAAATACATTGACATTTAGTGTGTTTATTGTTAAATTATATTACAGATTAAAGCTGTATTAACTTTTAAATAAAATAAAATTTTCTACAGTGTCAGAAAACGAAACATTACTTATATAGGTACCCTTAACCACTTGCGCTGGCAACTGATTGCGGACCATAACGAGTGACCGAACCGTACACGATAATTCGTCGTTTTCTTTCTCTTTTGAACTCGTCGCTATGATATCACTGAATAGAAATGATTGAAAAGTAATAAATTTATTATTCGTTTTGCCTGAGTTATACTTTGAATATACTTAAAACTGAGAAAATATTATAATTTCGGAACACAAAATTCTGCGTGGCGCGTCATTCCAGGGCAAGAGGTTAAATTTGGTTTCAAAGTTTGCACGGGAAATGTGAAACAAGCAGATTTAAAAATTCCCAGGTCCCGATCGTGAACTTTCATCGTAAAAACTTCATTTTCCAGCAAAACTTCATTTTCCATTGGAATTTTATGAATTAATCAATTTCGTGGCGATCAAATCGATGAAATTAATTCACCGTCGTCAGTGTTTGTACGGGGAAAGAAATGTAAAACGTTTAAGCAGAAATTAAAAAATCCCCAGAGCAAATCTCTGTAATCTTTGTGTCGTAAACATTCGTTTCCGTGGTATCCTGTTCGTCGAATTTTCCACCGGAAATAGAACTTGGTAAACCGACTGATAAGTTATACATCAATATCATCCTACGCGTGCACGTGCGCGTGTACAGGCGCGAAATAAAGCCGGGTATCAAAGCTGCGTGCGCGTACGAGGCAACGCGGGATATTAGTTTACTCAACGTGCCAGCTTTGTGCCAGGAAAATCGTAAGACGAAGCGTGCAATTACTCCGTTGAATATGATTAAACCTTCATTCCACGGTGGCGAGGGGCCAAAGGGTGATTTTAAACCTGTCGAGATTGCGGCCACCGTGAATGGTTCCTTAATCGTTCGACGAGATCTTTGAGTAATAAGCAAGTGGCATCGGTAGAGGAGAGTTAGTGTTAATGAAATTTGAATGAGTGAGAGTTATTAGTTGCTAAAGCGTCATTGATTATTAATTTATCAAGTTATTAATCTATTCTGTGGAATTTCGTTATATTTTTGCACCGTTGTTAATAAAGAAGATTGTTATATAAATAATATATAAATATAATTATATATAATTATATAAATAATATATAATATTGTGTAATGATACAATATAATAATAGATAATATTGTATAATGATATAATATAATAATATATAATATTTTTGGAGATGATCGTAATTGAAGAATTTGAAAATTTGAGAATCGAAAGTTGGAATTGGAAAATTGATAAGTTTGACGATATAAAGATTAACAAATTTATAGATTTAATTTAACTTGAGATATTTAAGCATTTAGAAGTTTAATGGCTCAAATAATTGTA
The DNA here is from genome assembly GCF_011392965.1 of Frieseomelitta varia. Classification (NCBI taxonomy): domain Eukaryota; kingdom Metazoa; phylum Arthropoda; class Insecta; order Hymenoptera; family Apidae; genus Frieseomelitta; species Frieseomelitta varia. The sequence goes on along the minus strand of NW_025110425.1, from coordinate 30,657 downwards.
ATTTAAATATTTAAAAATATTTAAATCCTAATATATTAATTATATAATAATTTAAATATTAGTATATTAATATTTAAATAATTCATCTCGAGATCTTGCTTGAAGAATGTTGTTTAAAAAATGATGTTGCATTTACACATATTTATACATATTGTCCACATGTGTAATTTAAAAGGAAATGTGTTTATTTGAAAAAAAAGCTACGTGCGAATTTATTTGAGAGAATTTGAAAATAAATCGTACGAATTATAAATAATAAGAGAAAAAACACGCGTCTGAAGTCTTTTGATGGAATACCGAAAAGGATATCGACGTAGTGAAATTTATGGATGCTTTTTTTACGCTGGAACATTTGGCTATTGGCTATATTCCAACTGTGTGTTCCAATAAATATTTCAAGACCTGCTATGAAAAGAATGAACGAACGAATGAATAAATGAATAAGAAACCCAAGCTGAATAAAGAATATACGAAAATAGAACATAAATATAGAATTGAAATTAAATAATGAATTCAAGTTCGTAGAAATTCAGACAATTCAATGCTAATTGAAAATAAAATGAAGAGAAGAATGCGGATTCCAAAATTTATTTGAATATATCATATTTCGAACTTTTAATCAATTAAAAGACTTACTTAATGTATAATATATAAAATACTGTATAAAGTTCAATGGCGAAGAAAATGGCGAAAAAAAATGGTATATCGAGTTTTCGGGGAGTTGTAAAGAGAAAGTTCCAATTTTCAAATTCATTTCCCAGTTCAGTCGCGAAAAAAATTTTTCAACGCTATACCGTGACAATTCCATAGCTTTTCTTCGAGAAGAAAAGCAGCCACGAAGACATTTTAAAATAAAATGAGGTATTTTGAAAACAATTTTGAAAACAGAAGCTTCGAGCATTCGAACAAGCCCAGGTTTATTACTATTATACGATTTTTTTTTTTACAACAGTTTCAAAGTATTTAAATATTCGAACGTCAATAACAGTCAATGCACGCCCGAATTTGAGTTAGTCGTCGTTTGTATATAAAATATAAAAAAATATAAAAAAATATAATAAAAAATATAAAATATTCAGACTGCACAGTACTTAGTTACACCTAACAGGTAAAACGAATTTTTCTCTAGGTAGAGATATTTTAGAATAAAATGAGGCATGTCGAAAACAATTTTGAAAACAGAGGCTTCGAACGAGCCCAAGTTTATTACTATTATACTATTTTTTTTTTTTTTTACAACAGTTTCAAAGTATTTAAATGTTCGAACGTCAATGAGAGTCAATGCACGCCCGAATTTGAGTTAGTCGTCGTTTGTATATAAAATATAAAAAAATATAAAAAAATATAAAATATTCAGACTGCACATTAGTTACACCTAACAGGTAAAACGAATTTTTATCTAAGTGGAGATATTTTAGAATAAAATGAGGCATGTCGAAAACAATTTTGAAAACAGAGGCTTCGAACGAGCCCAAGTTTATTACTATTATACTATTTTTTTTTTTTTTTTTACAACAGTTTCAAAGTATTTAAATGTTCGAACGTCAATGAGAGTTATTGCACCCCCGAATTTGAGTTAGTCGTCGTTCCGCACAGCGTTAAAGGGGCAGAGTTCACTCCGTTTCTGATCGATCCGATCGCCTTGACAAATCAGCGCGCCATTCAAATTGCACGTGCTTGCGATCGGCTAATAAATCGAACGGAGACGGTTCAATCAAGGCGAGTTGCGTTACCGTTTGAATACGAAAACACGAATATCACGCGTATCATCGTCCAATTCGCGAACGAGGCGGTTGCATAACTCCCGACGAATTTCAAATTCAAATAAACCGACCACTCCACGATGTGGAGATTATGCGAAATCTGGCCCTCGGAGGCTGACGGGACGATGATCGAAGGGAGAGAAATTAACATTCGTCGCCACGTTGGTGTTCTATCGTCGAAAACAATTCGACCGGTCGGTGAGCTTTTTTATTCTCTCTTGGATATTTTATTTACATTACACTGCGGGAATATCGCTTTTCAAACACAGAGTGACTCGAGTGAAGAAAAATAACGAGAGAGAAATTTTAAAACTGAGTTTTACGAGCCTTTCGATCGTCGCGGATGTTCAACTCGTCGAATCCTCGAGTTTCGACACTGGTTTTCTTCTCCGGAGGCACATGAACGTTCAGAATTTTCGACCGTCTAACTCGCGATCGTCGAATCGATAAACTTTTGGTATTTTTGGAATGTCCAACACGTGAAATATAATTATAATTTCAAGAACTATTCGGCTCTTGAAATTCTCAACTCTGCGAATTCCGAGACAGACAAACACTCGACTCCTCGATAATTTCTAAATTTTTGAACATCGAACCTTCTGAGGACTTTAAATTTTTAATTTATCATAATATTAATCTTGCTGTGTCTTGTCGATCATTTTCCAACCGCTTACCTGTTTCTCTGAAATTAGAAAGATATCTCAGCTTGATAGGAAATACGAAACAACAAACATTGTCAGTATGCATGATTGAAGTTTTAAGTTTTAAACGTCATAAATCCTCGTTGTTTATTAAATTGACTGTATAAAAATTCGAGAAATTACCGCAAGGTTACTTCTTTTTTCTTTAATAAATATCGTAGAATTCAGATCGAGATGGCGAGTTTCTGTTTGAGCCACAATATAGAAGAAAAAATTTAGAGAAGAATTTATAGAAGAAAAATAGGGAGAAAAATTTTCATGAAAATCAGTTAATGGTATTATCTCAATTTTAATACTTTTATTAAAGTATTATCTTAATTTTATTTATTATTTATTAAAGTATTATTTTTTATTTATTATTTTATTATTTATATATTATTTATTATCTTAATTTTAATACTTCAACTGATTGAAAATCAATTATATTATCTCAATTTTAATACTCCAACGACTAAATAACATTTTATTAAATTGACTGTAGATTGAAGTATAGAAGTTCGATAAATTTAAGGTTACCTTTATTTTTCTATATATTTAATAAATATCGTAGAATTCAGATCGAAGAGATCGTGACCTCGAAGCCGCAATGTACATTAAAGATATATTAAAATTTTCACGATTGAAAATCAGCTAATGGCATCATTTTGATTCTCATACTCCAACGACTGAATAACATTTCTCCACTCGTTTGTAGATACACTTCTCGCCTAACGATCTCGCACGTGTCCAATATTCCACACTGCTTTCCTCTCTCGAGCGAGAGTTATATCACACATTTTTCCACAGAGTGTGTTCCCACGTCGGTGTCTGAAAATTCTGGATTATTACGATCGTCACGTTTAACAGTGTCCTTTGCCGTGCGGTTTGGACAATCATGTTTGCGGCCGTAGCCCGACAGGTGTGCAATTACCATCGAACGCACGAAATATGGATTGCGCGAAACAGGTTGACGTTAACTCTGCGGCCCACTTTTGGCAGTACGGTCATAACCGGCCAGCGCGCGTTGTTACAAACGTGTTAAGCGGATAATCAGCCCGCTCGCCAGGTTATGATAGAATAATATAGTACATCGGTACATTAGTTATAACTTGCGCGCGATTAAATCGCCATTCTCCTACTACTACCACTACTATATTGGAGTGTCTTTGGTGCACGGGGTATCGATAATTGGAAAATTCAATTTTAATGTCTAGGTAAAGGTTCTTGATTCTCTGTAGAATTTAGGTATGTACCACGGCAGTATTGTGAAAATATTTGCGCCTCTTGTTATATTTATACTAATTATTAATTAAATCCACGTATATTCGTAGCATTCGACAGTATTTTATTATAATAAAATAATATTTAATATAATATATATATTAATATAATATATTTATAATATATATAATGTATATAAATTATTTTATTATAACAAAGTATTTAAATAATTCGGTTTATAATATCGTGTGTAACGAAATTATACATAGTCTAATGTAGCGTATGACAAAATTTACTATATATATACTCTTCCACCCTTAAAATTTTGTTTTCCAGAATGAAAAAACGATACGAAAATATTTTGTTATAATAAAATTAGTTATATATATTATAATATATAATATATTATAAATATTAAATATTATTTTATTATAATAAAATAATTTGTAATAATGTATTTATAAACGATACGAATTATTTAAATACTTTATTATAATAAAATAATTTATATATATTATATATATTATAAATATATTATATTAATATATATATATTATATTAAATATTATTTTATTATAATAAAATAATTTATAATAAAGCTAACTATATATAAATATTATACATAATATTCTGTGTATTTATAGTGTTTTATATATATGTAGAGCACTTATACTGTTATATTATAATATATATTGTATAGTATTTACACCATGATATTGATAATGTATAACAAAAGCATTTTTTCCATTCTGGAGAACATTCTGCTCCAAGAACAAAATTTTGAGGGAGAGAAAGGAAAAATCTCTCAACACGCTTTGCGTTACGTCTGCCTCAGAGGTAGAAACCAAAGGTAAAAATTTTCATTGTGGACAAAGAAATACACATACTTCGATACATTTCCCCATAGAATGCATGCAGTACAAAAGGAGGTGCACGAGCAAATATATTTCGTTATATTTACTTCCTTTCAAGGAAAATACTGAATACACTCGAACAATCTCCTAAATTCCAGGGAATACTTTATGATTTCAAGTGAAGTGCAATGTCCGCAGTTTCTATTACATCTAAAAGTAACGAACAACTTCCAATTGTTTCGTGAATTTCATTCAACGATTTTTAAACGAAGCGTCCTTTGAAAATGCGAATAGACAAAATATGAGTGGATAAATATATAGAATATATTTTTGTAGGTTACTGAAAAATTTTTAATTAAAAAAAAAAAAAAAGAAAAGAAGGAACAAACGAGATCATGTTTCGTGCATCAATTTCTCACGTCACTGGACCAGAGGAAGATTGAATCATCGCGAGTCCGTTCGAGGGAAAAAATTAGTTTTTCCCTCTCTCGAGGGAAACGTGCTTCCACCTTTTGTGGAAGGTCGAAGATGAAATCCTCCCCTCCGAGTCCGTGTCTCCAAACAAAGATGAAAGCCTGCTGTGTCGGCGATCTTGCGAGATATAATGAAGCACTGACTCTTGACAAAAGGTATTCGACATGATCGTATCGATCGGCTGTGAAATAGGAAACTGAGACGCTTTATAACGTCGTTTCCGTTAAATCTTATCTCCCGTCACGTTTTCATCTCGCGACGTTATAAATCGGGAGGCGAGCGGGATCTAACGAGATATTTCTCGACGAAAAGCTAATCGTAGATTGTGCAATTGTGTAATAATACCAGTACAACGTAGAAAAGAAATTCGAATCGCAAAGCTTGCGTTAATTTTTCTATTGAACGAAGAGAAAGAGTATGCAAAATATATACGGAACGAAGAACAGAACGAAAAATGTAGCATAATATTTTCTTTTCTATCAAAGTTTGTTAATTATTAATTTTTTAAACGTAGGCTTTTCTATCGATTGACAAACTGAAAATGCTCTCTGACGTCAGATCTGTGAGTATAAAAACGATCTTTTGATAACAATTATCGGCAATCAAAATGATATTCGAGTCATCCGTGATTGGCTGGCAATCAAAGTTAAATTTTCGTTATTGATAGTGGTTAAAATTGGTAATATCGTTGTCACTTGTAATATTACAAAAATATGTTACAGTTGTAACGTTACAAATTTTTTAAATCGAACCAGCAGTTCATTATTAATTTATTAACATTTTATTAACATTTTATTATAAAATTAATATTTTATTACTAGGAATTTTGTTACGAGAATTTTTCAATGGGAGATTTTAAAATTTGTCTCACAACGTCTGATTTCTTTCTTTCCTATTTACATATATTGCGATCTGAAGATATTTACGCCAGGGAATTCGATGAAGAAATTATTTATGGTTGAACAAATGATAATTCCAGCCCAAATTATCAAACCAATCATTCCACCGAGTTAACCCCTTATCTTACGATTTCCTTTCCAATTTTAAGAGGGCAGGTATTACTCGTTGAAACTTTAAAATTAATTATTTGAAATGTTGAAGCGTTATATGTAATTTTCATTTATCAATGTTCACTTTAACGAAATTAAATTTGAAATCTGAATTGAAATTTCATAGATTTGCGATTTACTGTTGTTTTTTTTTTTTTTTTTTTTCTTTTAAATCGAGACCTTGACTTGTACCACGAGTGCGACTTGACATTACAAGTCAAAGGGTTAATAAAAATTCCGTACGACAATAATAATTACTATTTGTATCAAATCGATCTATCAATCTAATCGATCAACTTGTGACTATGGTACAGTAAAAATCATACAAAAGTCCCAAATAATTTATAACAGAACTCGGTGTTTTGAGACAAATAACAATTACTATTTGTACCAAATCGATCAACCTGTTGCTTGAACTGATAAATACACAGTAAACAAATCACATAAAAGTCCCAGATAATTTATGACGATGAACTCGGTGTTTTGGTCATTTAAGTGAGGCAAGAGGAGAAATCAGAGAGAATCTGAAACAGTTAATCACAGAACTGGGCGTTTTGGCATTCCAGTGTGGAGTGCGTGTTTTTTTAACTTTGTTAGAGAATTTTTTGCAAAGAAACTATTATACCTTTTGCAGTCAAATTGACAAGGTTTATTTGTACGTGTTTCAACGACGTTTCAAAATTTTTTGGGACAAAGAAAGTTAAAATTAGTGACACTGCATGCTCTCAAACATAGTCGCTTTTAAAAAAGGTCGTCCATGCTTCCGGCGATTCTGCTTGTCGGAAATAAAAAAACCCGTGAATGTTCCTTAATTAGTATGAGTTTGGCTGTAGCAGGTACCAAAACGAAAGAAAAAAGTCGGTAATTAAAAAGGTGGCGATACTTTGAAGTTCGATTATCGATTTTTGCATGTTTTTGCAAACTTCGGAAGTCCAAAAAAAAAATATAGAAAATAAAATTTTTTGATTGATTCTGGTAGGGGTTATAGTCACACATGTACTAAATACGTACTTCAAATTTCGAGTCAATTGGTCAAGTAGATTCTGAGATATCATGGACACACCCATGTTCTGAAAAACATAGTTTCTAGAAAAATGCCTTTAGAGTTTAGTATTGCGGTAACAATGACGCTGGTCGTCGCTTCCTTCAAACATAACTTCGTTAATTTCAGGAGTTCACATGTAAGATTTACAGAAATTATATTTTTGAAACTACGAATATGCAAAAAAAAAAAAAAAAAATCGATTCTTTTCAAAAGTTCACACTAGAATAACCCCTTAAGCGATAAACACGCGAGTTTCGTCGCAGTTAACCTCAGAGAATCCGACCAAAGGCAGATAAAGAGAGAGAGAGAGAGTGTGTGTGTATCGAATACTTCTCTGAGAATTGTCCAGAAAGTGCAGCAGAGCTGTTGTCTTGCGAACAGAGCCGGAAGTTACCAGCCAGCTTTCATTAAACAATCGTGAAACTCACTTATGGACAAAGCTTTTTGGATAATTTCAGCGAATCCGAGGGAGATTAGGAATCCGCCGTTTCCACGTCGTAAAAACTCACGGTTAGTTGCCGCAAAACGTAATTACAACGGAGGAATTGAATGTCGTGTCCGACACAGGCCGTCCATTACTACTGTCGGGAAGTTTGCCAAGAGTAAAGAACAGTGGCACCGGCGGAAAAAGGGGAAAGAAAGGGGGAAAGGGGGACGACGTTTGCCTCTGTGGCTCCCACTTCGCCTCTGCTATCATACGTATATTTATGCTATCGCCTCGATATCTAGCTACAGAAAGTTTTGGCTGCCCGAGATGAGAATTTCGCGCATCGACGTCATTTCTTCTTTCGTCGTCCGTTCATTACGTTTCTGTGTGACTTTCTTTACTTGTACTTGTAGATCCGCGAATGTTTGAATCTGAGGATTTCGAAACTGCGAGGATTTAGAAACCGCGTTGTTCGAGAATCGGCGTTTGAAGAAGATTAAACACGTCCCTGTCCAGACAAATTTTTGACGCGCAAATCAAACAAAAATAGATAGACTACAGATGATGATGATGATGATGATGATGATGATGATGGAACGTAGTTGATGACAATATATTTCCGAGAAATTTTCAACTTCGAAAGGAAGGACTGTGAAAATTTTCCATTCGCAGTATCGTGATAGAGATTTCATTTGTCGTCAAAATGAATTCCACGTTCAGTATATTTTTCGATCGTTTCAATTAATTTTAACAAATGTTAATTAATATTATTAACGTTATCACGGATAGTTTTCTAAAAGTGTACGCGAAATACACGAAGAAATGTAAAATATTCAGACTGCACAGTATCTAGTTACATAAAACGAATTTTTCCCTAGGTGGAGATATTTTAGAATAAATTGAGGCATTTTGAAAACAATTTTGAAAACAGAGGCTTCGAGCATTCGAACGAGTCCAGGTTTATTACTATTATACGATAATTTTTTTTTTACAACAGATTCAAAGTATTTAAATATTCAACCGTCAATGAAAGTTGCACGCCTGAATTTGAATTAGTCGTCATGCTGCACAGCGTTAAAAGGGCAGAGTTCACTCCGTTAAAATATAAAAAATATAAAATATGCAAACTGCACAATATATCTAACAGGTGAAACGAATTTTTCCCTAGGTGGAGATATTTTAGAATAAAATGAGGCATTTCGAAAAGAATTTTGAAAACAGAGGCTTCGAGCCCAAGTTTATTACTATCATACGAATTTTTTTTTTCACAAAATTACAACAGTTTCAAAGTATTTAAATATTCAAACATCAATGAGAATCATTGCACGCCCAAATTTGAATTAGTCGTCGTTTTGTATAGCGTTAAAATATAAAAAAATATAATAAAAAATATAAAATATTCAGACTGCAGAAATATTCAGATTTTCTCTAGGTTTTGTCTTTTAAATTATTTTTGCAAATGATTATGAATTTGCATGGAAATTCACAAGTGTGGTAAGAAAAAATGCGGTAAGAAAAATTCGTTCGTTTCTTGATAAAGACTCTCGACGATTAAGATAATTAATCCACGTTCCATTATGCTCTTCTCGCCTGTGACAGTTGCATTTTCGTTCGTAGTTTAATCATTCTTCTGAGTTTAATCGCTCATAGGTTGTTCGTTCCCAGTTATATTGTCACTTTCTCAATGTCATTCCCTTTCTATCTTCGCGCAGACGAACCGACACATCCATTGTTTCTAGCGACGAGCAATTAATGTAATTAGATCAAGAGCGCTAGAACTACTCAACTATACTTCAGCCAGGCTCAAGGCCAAATTTTGTGCGCGAACATTTTCGGACGAAAGAAATTGTCGTGAAAGGTATTACGATTATTGTTGAGGAACGGCCGATTCGAGAATTTATTAAAGTTATATTTAATAAATTCTAAATATAACTTTAATAAATTTATAATAATTTAATAATTTAATAAATTCTAAATATAACTTTAATAATTTATAACAATTTAATAATTTAATAAATTCTAAATATAATTTTAATAATTTATAACAATTTAATAATTTAATAAGTTCTAAATATAACTTTAATAACTTATAACAATTTAATAATTTAATAAATTCTAAATACAACTTTAATAATTTATTAATGTTACATTCGAGAATTTATTAAAGTTATATTTATTATTGAAATGTTAAAATATTTGATCAGAATTGTGAAATTCGTCAGAATTACACATAATTTTCAGATTACTGAAGATTTTCACAAGTTGCCAGTAAGTTATGTTATCAAATTAAAATTAAGACTACTAAAATCGCGGGATTTATTTTAAAAGTAATATTTATTTATTTATAAATAGTAATATTTATTTGTAAATTGCAATATCACTATTGTGAGGTTCTTTGATGTCCAAAATTCGTAACAAATTGTGCTTTGTAATTCTTCGGGATTTTTAAATTAGTTTTACATCGTCTATCGATTTTACTTTAGAATATTACGTTTGTTTAATTATAATATTATAATATTATGATATGTATTATTATAATTACCATATAATTATACGGTAATAATGTGTAATTATTGTTAATAATAATGCTAATGTTATGTTTGTTTTGAATGTTTCAACTATTTCAACTTTGATTCTTCAAACTTGAAGACCTCAACTTTCTTTGTTAATTCTCGAATTACGTATTTTAATTGCTCGATAATGAACACACAATATACATACATATATATATATATATATATATATATATATACATTTTTTTTTTCATAAAACTTATAGCAAATTCCCATTTTTGTTAGACAAACAATTATCCAGAATATTATTTATCCTTAATCTTTCAACGTCCACCCCCGTTACTTCATTTTTCCCCTCAAAGGAGCTTTCAGACGAAATTGCCAAGGATACTACGCATTTACAAACAAAAATCCTCTATCGCCGCACCGTAATATCAAACCCTTCTTTCCTTCGTCGTTTCTTTTTTTTCCTTAACTCCAACATGGGATATGAAATTTCGTTACGCTTATCCGCTTTAATATCCTCGGAGCCATAAAATCTTCATTCCCACGCAATTTATCGTTGTCAATAATCAATTTCACGACATAACTGGACTCTCAAAATTCTCATTAATTCGAAAGCCACGCTTTCGATACGTGTGTATAATAACTAACAAATTTGTGAAATTGACAGGTTGAGAAAGAGATCTTAGTGAACGATCTAAGAACGTATCGTGTATTTGTCAAGGCGGAAAGCAAGCCTCCGCCGGAAAAGCTTCAAAGAGTTCGTAAACTAGTGTTTATCCTAGCAGCGTGGCAGAGTGAAATTTTCGTTCGCTCGAAACGCACGGACCAATATCGAGAAACTTAATTACTCCAATCGCTCTTCAACTGGAATTAAAAAGAAAAGGGAAAAGGAAGGAAAACAAAGGAGCAAAAAAAGAAAAAAGGGAAGAAGTGACGTCGAAGCAAACGAACGAATCGAAAGCACAACCGTTAATTTCCATCTATTGCGCTTCAAACGAACGATGATCCATTGGGGGGGTGGTAGGGGGGAGGGGAGGGGGAGGGAAGGGCGGCATTCGAGCAACGATTCTGTTCGTTTTAACGAACGTCTCAAAGAGGCAACACGCAGCCGGAGGGAAATTACTGATTATCGAGGCAGCGGTAGAATCGAGAAAGGTGGAAAGCAATTAGGTAACATCGCTGAACGTGAAGGGGTGAGGATGGGTGGGTGGGTGGTGGGTGGGGGCAGAGTGGAAAGAAAAAGTAATTCACCGTTGCAGAAGGGTTTAATTAAATTCCTTCGTTTCTCGCTGTTCTTTCTTCGCCTTCGGAGAACATTTGCTGTTTCGTTGTAAAAATTGCCGAAAGAAAGGAAGGAATCTCTGTGACACGATTCGCAAAAATAGGCGTTTGTTGGCTGCCGACGCGTTTTCAGGAATACGCGTTGTTGGCGTTGGTTGGGTTGAGTTTATGGATTAATTCGCAATTGTTGGTGGAATGCTATAAAGAATTTTTATGATTATATGAACTATATATATTTATGTTATGTAGTATGTATAATATATAGTAGTATGTATAATTATTATAAATTAATATATATAGTATATTTAATATATATAATTATTATAAATTAATATATATAGTATATATATTATATATAATTATTATAAATTAATATATATATTATATATAATATATATAATAGTGTATATAATTATAAGAATAGGTATATATATGCATAATGTACATATTATATATACACCTATACATTATATTATGTTACATTATATATATTAAATATATACTATATTCATTATATATATTATATAATATTGTTATTATTAAATTTAATACATGCATCGAATGTTTTTGTAAATGTTATATACGAAAAATCAAAATTACAATTCCACTTGTAAGACTCGTATTCCATAGAATCACTAGAATTATCAAATTACAATATTAGCTTGAATCAGTTCTACTAATTTTACTAATTTCGATAGCTTCAGTATATCAACCATAACAATTGGACAATTTTAATAATAATACTATAACTATAATACTATAACTTCAATTTTAATAATAATAACTTCCAATAGCTAACTACATTCCTCTGCAGTTTCTAATAACAATTATCACGAATACTCCACAGAACAGCGGAATTACTTAAAATCCTCAAATGCTCTTGATTCTTTTAAAATAACATGTCCAGAATTGGCGATAAATATTTGGAAATTCGCAGTGTCGTGCATTCAATACTTTCAGCGGCCATAAAAAAAAAAAAAAAAATTACATCCAAACCGAAAAAAAATACTGAATGAAGAAGGTTTGACAAGGTCCGAGAGAAAGAGAATTCTGCGTAAAAATTGATGATTACAGAATTATCGAAAAGGAACGTACCGAGAGATAAAGGGAGACTAAATTAACAGCCAACAATTGATAGCAAGAGCCTGAGGATTAAAACACGCGTTACTTTCTCACGTTGTCCCCAACAGCGAATAAACAGTCCCATCGTAATCATACCACTGTTGCACTATCGCGCTATCATTGGTCGCGAAACTTGCCCATTGTGTCGTCGAGCCAGGAAGCTCTTTGTCCGCTCCCCTAATTACATAACAATGGTTACGGGCAGCGGTGACACGCGGCAAGCCACCAACAGTCTCATTAGACTTTATCAGCGTTCGACGGCCGCAAGAAAGCGCGCGATGACGCAGCTTCGTTGGTAGTTGCTCCTCCGTCTGAAGCAGCCATTGTCCCCGGGAGCAATCACCGACTGTCGATGAGAATCGACCGGCGGAGCAAAAAAAAAAAAAAAAAGCAATCGAGGTTTTAGATCAATTATACGACGCGATTTCCACGACAGAAATAGGACGACTAATTACCATCCCGCTCGGGCGTATAAAAATAAAAGGGGGCAGGGGTTAGAGAAGACCCTGGCGAGATGAAAGTTGCGTTAATGGATGTCTTACGGTTTCTCGTACATTCTTCGACACGTCGAAGGGCTATTGAAAGACGATAGAATGCAGTTTTTCGAATGGAATATTATACGTCGTTGGATGTATTAGTTGGATATTAAGTGGAATAAAGGATGTTAGATTACCAAGAAAGCATAAGACAAGGACGTGTCTAGGATTCTTTATTTGCAGATAATTTGCGATTCTGTGGTAGAAAAAGTAATGATAAAATGTGACGGATATATATATATATATATAATATAATAAAGTAGTATGTAATATAACGATATAATAATAATTTTTATAAATGTGATTGAGAAATCTAAATAGATAGGAATAAAATGATATATGATATGTAATGATAATTATATTATTTTATATCTTATATTATATATATATATTATATGTTGTTATTATAATTTAATGTTATAATAAAATGAAATAATTTTTATGAATCTAATCAGGGATCCAAATAAATGTTTATATTTGGAAAATAATATATAATGCAACAATACAATAATTTTTATAAGTGTGATTGAAAATTCTAAATAGATAGAAATAAAAAATATATAGTGATATTTCTTTATATTTCTTTATATAATATATAATATATAAATATATAATATATATTATATAATATATAATATATAAAGAAATTTTATTATTTTAGTTTCTTACGTGTTGTTATTATAATTTAATGTCATAATTTTTCTTCCAACTAAGGATCCAAATAGAAATTTCTAGAATAAAAGCGGTCCATTTTATACAATCACTTTACATGTTATTCTCTATCTTTAGTCGAATTTTTCCCATACCTTTTAAAATCGAAGCTTCCCCCATGTTGCACGTATCTTGAAAGTTGCAGATATCTTGAAAACCGATTTACTCTGATTAAGAATCGATCAAAACCTACCGGAATTCATCGTTGGAACACAGTCATTCGTCAAGTCTCAGCCCTTAAAGCAGATGTTAACCGTGTCGTTAAATTCTCGTTACAATCGCTTCTCGCGATTGTGTCGGTAGTGCAAAGTCACTTAAAGAAACGTTCGAGGTCTATCAAAGAGGCATAAATCGACGAGCTTTTACTTTCTTTGGACTTTACCTCAAGTAAGATCGGCATTATTGCAAGGGAACGAAACGTTCTTAATCACTATCGATCATAATCGATGAATTACGATCAATAAAAGTTAAAAGTTGTTTCTTTCATAAATTGAAAGTATAATCGATCAATAAGGGTGAGTGTTATTTGAAAATCGTACGTCAAGAAATTGTTAATGTTCAAATTGTTACAGCTTTGTGGGAAAAAAAAGAGATCAACCAGGACTTATTTCAAAGTACGAAACTTCTATTTACATGAATAGTTTTTTTTTCGGAGGTGTTTTTACATCATATAGCGAGTGAGAATGCAAAGATATTTTGACGTGTCTGGTAATAAACTTCGAAAATTTTTACTAATCATTTTTATCAAATAAAGAAATTACTTGACTACTTGAGTTAAAAGTCTGAAACTTCAAATTCCCAAAAGCACAGTAAAAATTTTGTTTGCCTCTCAAAGTTTCGCAGAATAGAATTAATTAAAAATTCGGAGAATAACCGAGTCATTAAAAATTAATAAACTCTCGTAAACAAAGAATTTGATAAAAATTCGGAAATTTCAGAATCATTCAGAAACTCTGAATTCCACCGAAAGAATCGCGAACGATCGTAATTCGATCTCTTTCCTAAAGCTTCGCGAAGCGAACAGAAACGTAAAGTTCAAAAACATACAGAGATATTCAGTTTCTAAAATCTATAAAACTATATATCTATAAAAACTATATTTAAATCTATAAACCTATATCTATAAAACTATAAAATCTATAGAACATGTATCTATGAAACTGTAAAATCTATAAAACTTACATCTATGAAACTATAAAATCTATGAAACCTATCTCTATAAAATTGTAAAACCTACATCTGTAAAATTATAAAATCTACAAAACCTATATCTATAAAAATATAAAATCTATAAAACCTATATCTATAAAAATATAAAATCTATAAAACTTATATCTATAAAACCTACATCTATAAATCTATAAAAGTATAAAATCTATATCTATAAAACTATAAAATCTATAAAATCTATATCTATAAAACTATAAAATCTATAAAACCTCTATCTATAAAATTATAAAATCTATAAAACCTACATCTATAAAACTATAAAATCTATAAAACTCTATATTTATAAAACTATAAAATCTATAAAACTCTATATCTATAAAACTATAAAATCTATAAAACTCTATATCTATAAAAAAAACTATATTTATAAAACTCTAAACTCCCTAAAGGACTGTCAAACGTTGTAAGTTCATTAACTGTACACACCACGTACCTCGAAGATGTACTATAGTATTACAGTATTGCAATTTCCTAACCAGACGAGTCAATACGATTTCTACAGACGAAGAACAAAACGTCGAGCGATTTATGTGAATAATTAGACGCCCAACGATACGTAAAAAGAAAAAAAAGAAAAAAGAGAAACGCGAACCTACGTTTGCTATTTGTCAGGGCAAATTCGTCCCGGAATCGAGTGTATTCCATGATAAACGAGAAGTCGGGCGCGGGGGGTAAATCAGAAGTCGGAGGAATTAGTGCCGCGACGACACAAAAAAAAAAAAAAAACGCGGGTCGATTAAATTGCTCTCTTAAAAACGGGTCGCGTATCGCGTGTCACCCGCACCCGATAGTAAACTCCGAGGATTTACGTTCATTGACGAAGCAGTTTGAGACGGGCTGCGGTTTGCATCGTTAAAATTGCTGGCTGATTGGATCGCGAACGAAATGTATCAACGTTTTCCGACTGGTGATTTTTTTTTTATCGTCGAATTTCAAATTGTTGGGAAAATTTCCGGCGAGTTCCGGGCTGAGCTGAGAATTCTGGTCGAACTTCGCGAGGTGAGCGTGACATTCAAGCTGCGCTTTTTACGCGATTCAAGAAACAGGTATCATCGTAGATTTATTGTAACAAATTTCTATTTAGATTATACTTTGTTACATTATATTAAATCAAAATTCGTATAAAAATCCAGTCTAATTATTTATCAGAATAATTAATTCGCGATATGATGTTATATATGAGTTTTCGTAGAAATATCTGTAGAAAAAATGACAGTCTGTCGATTGGAATGATTGAAAACGGTCATTACTCATGAAACTACGTATTTCTCTATTTAGACTTTGATCTTGAATTATATCCATAAAAATACGAATTTCTATAAAAATGCGTAGCCTAATGGTTACGATAATTAAAACAGTATATTACATTGTGCAATATATTAAATTAATATTATAAATATTACACAGTATAATATTATATTAATATTATAAATATTACACAGTACAATATTATATTAATATTAATATTATAAATATTACACAATACAATATAATATT
>NW_025110425.1:0-14212 GCF_011392965.1 Frieseomelitta varia | reverse complement strand
ATATTAATATTAATATTATAAATATTACACAGCACAATATTATATTAATATTAATATTATAAATATTACACAATACAATATAATATTAATATTAATATTATAAATATTACACAGCACAATATTACATTAGTATTAATATTATAAATATTACACAGTACAATATACTCTACATTAAATTAAAATAAATCAAAAATATTGAAATATAATATGGTTAATGTGCGATAATTGCATACAACGATATTCAGAAATCAAACGGTTGTAAACTAAATTAAATTAAACAACAATTAAACTGACTAAACTAACTAAATTAACTAAATTAAATCAAAACAATTAATATAATTTCAATTTCCATATTCGTGTTCGCTGTGCGGTAGTATTGGGACGGTGTACCAAAGAAATTAACCTTCCTCTGGCCTCCCACCCCCAGCCCCGTAAGAAGCAAGGAATTTGGGTTGGAATTCGTAGTTGCAATTACGACATACACGCGAAATGTTCGTAAACAAACTATTTATTCCATTGCGTTTCCACGACACCGACAGTTTCAACATGGGGCGTCAACGTATCGTTCCGCGAAACGTGTCCCAGAGGTACGGGACCACCGGTTTCAATCCCCGTTGGAAATTCGAGAGCGAAACGACCGCTCGCGGTGCTCGGTATTATTTCGGTAGCACCTGTGGATGACACGGCACAAAGAGCAAACGTTGGCGAAACTAGACTCGTTTAATCCGCCTACCTCTTCGAAACGCAGCGATGACTTTCAACGGGGGAGGGGCCACCCCTCGGAACTGTATGCCTTGACGCCGGCTTCTCGATGAGCCTGACATCAATCTTTGAAAGTTATTTTCGAGGAAATTAGTTTGTTTTATTTTATTTCATTGTATAATAAATTATTGTACAACTCAGAAAAATCAGGGGACACTTCAAAACGAATATGAGGCGATAAGAAAAAAAGAAGCGTTTGATTTTCTTTTCTTTATTTTTTCTTTTTATTAAACGGGAACAACTTTTCTTGGCTTGTCGTTTGCTCTTCTGATTTAATAAAAAAATTTTAATAATAATGATAAAGTAAAACTTACTAATAATAATTGTATATATTAATAATATAATATAATATATATAATATATACATTATATTAATATATAATTTGTTATATATTATATTATATTATATTATACTATACTATATTATATTATATTATATTATTATATATTATATGTATCAAACGTAATATATACATTATATACTATATGTATTGTATATATATATATTAATAATAATAATAAAAAACTTTTCTCGTTTAATAAAAAGAAAATCAAATGCTTCTTTCTTTTATCGCTTCGTATTCATTTTGAAATATCCCCTAATTTTTGTGAATAGTATATAGTTTTGAATTGGAGTTCATCTAACAAGAGTCCCTTCCACTAGTAATTTTTCATTCGCACAATGGGAATTCTAGTTATTCGAATAAGTGGATTCACCAGCGAGAGCTCATTTAATCGATTATCGGCGAAAATTTGGCTCAAACGAGTCGTTGGACTTTGCAAAATGAATTGGAATCGTGTTTTGAAAGATGGTGATTCGCGAAACGTGAGAGTACGAAATTAAGAATTTGTGTTCTTAGCTTAATATTGTCAAGTTGGTAAAGAAATTTAACCTAACTCGTCTAAGCCTTGAATAACAAAAACGAAACTATGTAAGGTAACACGAAGTCTGTTAATTTAACCTTTAGAAACGAATTATCTACAAATCTGTAAATCTGTAATTATCTACTATCTGCAAATTACAAATCTGCAATTATCCACTGTATTTGTAAATCTAAATCTGCATCCTGTTCTAAAAATCTTAACCAACAGCAATATTAAACATTCGTTTAATTACGAAGAGTGCAATTTTTTTCGAATTGGATCCAACAAGTTCAAAGAAAATGATTCTCTCGAAAGTACAGTTAAATGAGGATCCTTAGATCCTTTCCCTAGGACCACAATGAAATTTCTCCGGAAATTTACCACGTTCTACACAATCTCTCGTTCTGCGAAACTTCACCCTGAAGGAATCGATTACGAAACGACGATGATTGAGAAAAAGAAAAAAAAAAAAAATCGACGATAGTCGAATGTTTGCCACCGGTTGTTCTAGTTTTCGGCTAGTCACGTCGTATAGGGAGGCGACGACGTTCCAGGAAGCTTGCTAGAGATTTTCTACTCTGCGGGGGATGTTTATGCGCGGCGGAGGAAGGATGGGAGACAAAGTGACCCAGTTTCGGAACAGTCTTTTAACGCAATCGGTTGGCGCATCCAAACCGATGATCCCCTTTGGATAAAAACCGACTTAAAACTAGGCGGCGTCCTCCGACGGTTCTCCGCGGATCGTAAAACTTCTTGTTTACTCGAGGAAACAAAGAATTGCACTCTCAGCAGTTACAAGGGTGAATTACGATGTCGTTTTCTTTCTTTCTTTCTTTCTTTTTTTTTTCTTTTCTTAACTATCTCTCGCTGGTGAACGCGCGATCGTTGTAATTCGAAGCGCGTTACATCGCGCGAGGAGAGACAGAGAAGGTAATTTATGAACGAAAAGTATTCTCTGTTAGAATTGACGACTGTATTTCAATTATGATATTTTATTTGTATTGTTTAAATTTGAATTGTACAAGCTAAGTTTTCTGCGTAAAAACGGGCGAGTGTTGCAGTTGAGAATAAACTTGACCTTTAGATATTTCGTGATTTCATTTTTTTGTGTGACTTTTCTGCTTCAAACGGAAAGTATGATTATATTAGAAAAAATGTGTCAGATGCAGTTGATACTGTAAAAATTTGTATTAATTACATAATATTAATTTTATATTATATTTATTATATTATATTAATTTTATATTATATTTATTATATTATATTAATTTTATATTATATTTATTATATTATATTTATTATATTATACGCGAATTTCATAAAAATTAAAATAAAAATAATTCTTCATATATATACAGGGTGATTCACGTAACTTGCCCATCTGAAATAACTTTTATATTATTTTATTGCGTCTAATGAAAAATTGTTTAATATATATATATATAGAGAGAGATATTTTGTGAAATTGAAGCTGTTTTATTGGAAATTAATATTTTTGGCAATAGTAATTTAGTAATTTAATTTCACTACCAATTTAGTAACATAAAAGAAAACGAAAGTTGTTTCATTTGAAAATTTAAATCTCACAAAGATATTAAACATCGATGGACCCGTTCCCTTAAAACAGATTAACATCGTTATTTAACTAACTATTCAAAGAATAAAATTCACAATGGAGAATATCAGTGTGAAGTTATACAAAGCGTTCGTGATTTTTATACTACGCGAAAGTTTTAATTACTATGAATCGAAATTTACTGCACTCTTCGAAAGGAGGCACGTCCTTTTGAAATTAGGCGTATTTTATTTTAATTGGAGCGACGAGAGAGGCAACGAAAGAGAGTTTAAACGGCGAAAGAAAATGAAACGGGAGGAAATATGAATTGCAAATTCGCCAAACATTCCTGGCTCGCCGCCGTTACACGAAAACCTTAACGAAGAAATAACGTCGCGCAGTGTAAACGAAAACCGTAGACACAAAACCCGAAACGAGGTTAAAACAATCGTCGATCTTTCCGGCTTTAATTTATTCAAGAATAATTTACAATTTACAAATGTTAGGGAACGTTGCCGATTCCGCGTGCAATTTATAAAAACTCGCGAGACACCGAGTTGTCGAAAACGAGGTTACAGCAAACGAGGTGACGTTTCGTTGTTCGGTGATGATTTACAATAACGCGATGCGAATTTCGAATGTACCAAACATGCCTGATTATTTATCACGCTCGCCTCCAAATTTTAATTGAATGCTACATGTCATCTAGAGAAATTAATCGAAATGAAAATCGAAATCCGATTAGAGAGCTTTTGAAAAATAAGATCGCCCGTTTGATTTCTTACAATTTTTTTTGTTCGGAAATATGTAAAAATACAGAAATTTATTTTTTAAAATTATAATTATTGTTATTTATTTTTTGTTAAATTTATTTTTATATAATATATATTATTTATTTTTTATTAAATTTACTTTTTATTTATTTTATTTAAATATAATTTTTTTCACTGATTTCATTGACTTTTGAATTTTTTTTCGTGCGAATAAAATTTTTGTGCGGAGAAATTGAAAGATATGGAAACGTAGAAATTTACTTTTTCAATTAGATTTTAGATAAATAATGTAATTGGAAATTTTTAGGTCGAGGATGGAGAAGCAATCGGTATAGATTCAAAAATCTGATGTTTTTTTTAAAAACGAGGGAAACACGAATGTTTAAAACATGGAAAATAAAAAAATTGAACTAGAATTGGAGAAGAATCTTGCATTAAATCATTTCTACAATGATATAACAGTGTTTCTTGTGATTTAATATCGACAAGTAGAACTTTTTTTTAAAATAATATTAAAACAGTTTTCTAAGATTTAATTAGGCTTTTGATCAGTTTAAAAAACGAAGAAGACAATGGTTAAAACTTGTCTCGATAGATAGAGGCGAGGGGAACTGGAATAAGAATGGAAATAACAATCATTTGCATAAATTTACATTCGGATAAAACGAATGGCAGTAGATAAAATATTTTTCTTTGTCGATTTGGTTCGCTCTCTGAGCGATTTGCTGACAGTGGTAATAAATGGTTCGCGCCTGACAGGAAATTCTATTGCCTACTCTAATTAAATTTGTAATTGCAAAATGAACGATGAAATTAAAGATCGAACAAATATTACGTTACGAGAAACATTGAAAACCCTAATGAATGAATCACATAACGATGGAAAGTCCTTGATACTTTCAACTAATCGTTAAAAAAAATTATATAATAATCTTCAGTTAATGTCATTTCAAGAGTCACTGAAGTCTCTACTTTGACAGTCTTAAATTTGCTTTTTCTGTTTTTTTCAAAGATGCACATAATTTTACATCATCCAGCAAGGATACTCTTCGCCTCGAAAATTATAAAAGTTCGAATGTCTACGAAAAGAATTGAAAGACTCTTCAAAAGTTGCTCTGTGACTTTGTTTTCATCATTTCATCGATCATTTAGGAATCTATTAGGAATTTCACATTATAGTATATAATATAATATAATATATCAACTTAGCCAATGTAAAATATATTAATATAGAAATAACATATTAAATCGTAATTTACATTATGTTTTAATATCATATAACATTACATTATATTATGTAGAGTGTCATAAGTTTTACTATATGCTCTCCACAGAAAAAAAAAAAAAAAAATAATCAAAAACTCTAACATCGAGAAATGAGAAACGAATTGATACGATCGAACCAAAGACGAAACCAACGGAACGCAACCCTCCTCGCAATCTCTGTATATTAATTTTTTTAAAATGTACACTCTCTGCGTCGGTGCTTTGTACTTTTGATAAAATTCAAATTGAATTTCCCTGTTTCGCCTTTGTGCAGGATTCTTCAAGATGTCGCGTTTCAGTTTTTACGCGTTAAAAGCTCTCCCCCCCTCTCTCTCTCGTTATGGAAAATTGCTGTTTGAAGGAATCTTCGAAGCAGAAACCGGAAAGAAAGAGAGAGAGAGAGCGGAGAACGAACGTCCCGCGACATTAATTCTCTTCACTCGTACATTTTTTTTTTTTTTTGTTGGCAGCCACGGAGGAACTTGGTAGCAGCATGAGCACCACCCTGCCGTCCGCGCCGACCGAACTCTCGCAATTCCCCAAGCTTTGCGAGCTACGTCGAAAGTTTCCTGTTCTGTACCGCGTCGAGTTCCAGGTGAGGACAATAAATTCCATTCTACACCCCCCCTCGGTTCTGTTTCTTCCATCTCCTTACCCTTTGCCTCGTTGATTCGACGTTCGCCAGTCTTGTTTCTCTCGCTTTCAATAATAACTTTCAACTTACGACTACCGGGGATGAAACCCTCCCATCCCTGGTTTCATAGAATGGAAGAGAGAGAGAGAGAGAGAGAGAGAGTTTCAAGAGGATTCTCGTGTGATTTCTTTTCATTTTTTCTTTTTTTTTTTCTTTCTTTCGTTTTCTCATTCGAGAAGGATTCGAGATGTTCTCGAACGCGACTTGCAAGTGAAGAGAATTTTTTTTTTATCTTTCTTTTTGTAAAACTTTAACGGACCTCTATCTCGAGGTGTACGCGTGTGAAAAGTTTCGATACGTTTCAGTTGTTTTCTTTTTTTTTTTTTTTTTTCTGGAGAAAATACGATTTTTTTGTTTTCGTAATTTTTCTCCTTTTTCTTTCTTGTCCGAACAGAATTGTTAGTTGAGAAAGTTATATTTTTTTCTTTACGAATGATACAATTTGTTTCTTTACAAAATTGACTGATATTGTAAAATTGACATATTTGCAAAGGGTAAATAACTTATTTAACTGGATTAAAGAGGATTGTTCTCTTATTAATTGCCTTGAACGATTTTTCCAAATACACGATAATTATTAAAAATTCTTTCAAATTAACATAACTGTTGATAAAAATCCTCGACGAATGAAAGATGATCCACTGTTAATGATTCAGCTGTCAACAACCATAATCTAAAAATAACTATTGCACACTCCCAATATTAACAGAGTAATTAAAAAATTAATGATAGCCCTTGGTAAATAAAACTAACAATCCCAAGAAAGTACTTCTAAAAAAATATCATTAACTATTATACACTAATGTATAAAAAAAAAAAATAATTACTACGCAACAAAATTACAATTAGAATCATAAATACACTGTAACAGTAAAACAATTCAATAATTATCAATGAGAACCTCTAATAACTCTGATGACAATCCGCGCTAAATAAAAGTCATCCGACGAAACTATTGAAAATCTTACTATTATACTTAACGGTTAATAAAATTTTGATAAAAAGCAATTCAACCAAGGCCGACGATCAGATAAGACGAAACTATCGGCAAATCCTGAAACGCAAACACTATACCAAAATACAGTGTGTGTTCAAGTGACAAAGGGAGAGCTGTGCACAAACGGTGGAAACGCGTTTCACCTCTTCGTCGAATTTATGCAGGGGTATCGTTTCCAACGGTTCCTATACGTATAGTATAGTACGTTCCGACGGGGAGAGGGTGCAAAGTGCCTTAAGATAGGCAGACAGCCAACACTGGCTGCACTGGCGGCAGACGACATCCAGAGAGACAAAGCGATCTCCCGAGAATAGGTGGTGGAATCGAGTAACTCTGCTCGATATCGGTTTCTCATTAGACTGCCATTTTGGTGTTCACGAATTCCGGGCTCAGACATCAGAGAACAGAGAGTGGCTCTTGCCGCAGACAAGATGAAGCCAGATCGAACGCGATCGATAGAGGACTCGCTCCGTGAAACTTTCTTTCATGCTTGTTAATCGCGCAGCGATTCAACGTCGAGTTATTCCTGTTTAACCTCTTGCCAGACACGTCGAGAACTTTTTTGTTCTCCAAAATTGCAATATTTCCTCAGTTTCAAGTATATTTAAGTATAACACAGGCAGAACAAACAATAAATTTATTGCTTCTCGAGAATTTCTATCCGGTGATATCGTACCGACGAGTTCAAAAGAAAAAGAAAGCGACGAATTATTGTATACAGTTCGGTCACTCGTTATGGTCCGCAATCAGTTGCCAGCGACAAGTTAAGGATACCTATAAGAAATGTCGTTCTCTGACATTGTAGAAAATTTTATTTTATTTAAAAGTTAATACAACTTTAATATGTAATATAATTTAACAATAAACACACTAAGTGTCAATGTATTTAACTAGAATATAGGTTATATTAGGAATAACACAGGTTACGTTATTATATATCGTAGCATAATATGCTATAATAAGTAAAATTATATATTTAAATAAAACATAAATAGGCAAAACAAATAATAAATTTATTATTTATCAATAATTTCTATCCAGTGATACTATACCAGCGAGTTCAAAAAGAAAGCGACCAATTATTGTATACGGTCACTCGTTATGGTCCGCAATCAGTTGCCAGCACAAGTTAAGGATACCTATAAGAAATGTCGTTCTCTGACATTGTAGAAAATTTTATTTTATTTAAAAGTTAATACAACTTTAATATGTAATATAATTTAACAATAAACACACTAAGTGTCAATGTATTTAACTAGAATATAGGTTATATTAGGAATAACACAGGTTACGTTATTATATATCGTAGCATAATATGCTATAATAAGTAAAATTATATATTTAAGTAAAACAAAACAGGCAAAACAAATAATAAATTTATTATTTATCAATAATTTCTATCCAGTGATATTATACCAACGAGTTCAAAAAGAAAGCGACCAATTATTGTATACGGTCACTCGTTATGGTCCGCAATCAGTTGCCAGCGCAAGCGGTTAATTTCGCATGTGTTTTTCGACAGTGAGATTAGCAGATTGACCGATTGGAACGACTGATTTGGGATTTTCTTGGAACTGAGAGAATTTTAGATTTTTTAGACATTTCTTTTAAAGTTTAGAATTGTCGATCCTTTCCAATTTAGAAGATTTTTCCGAAGAAGAGTTCTCGCTCGAGATTTGAAATTTCCTGAATCTCGAAAGATGTATTTCGAAAGATTTGAGTGATCATTCGAAGATTGAGGAATTTTGTTATTTAATAACAGAATGGAAAAGACGTAGATATCACGTGTTAATGTCAAAAGATTCCAACAATAGTACAGTTTATTCTTGTCTTCTGATTTCAAAATTCTTTCGTGAGATTAATTTCTTTGATCTTGAATTCCGATAGATGAGAAACTTTTCAATTTCGATGAAACGAAAGACTAAAATTGCGACGAAGGCTGGAAGTAAAATGAAATTGTGATTTTGAAATATGAAGAAACGAGATTTTGAAATATAAAAAACATATTTCGTGAAGTATTTACGTTCGTCTGTAAAAAAATTTCGAGAACCTTTTCTTTCCTTTGGTCTCTCTCTCTCTCTCTCTTTTCTCTTCTTTGTTTCTTGTTTCTTTCACTGCATTAGAATACTGATGCGAGTTTCGTTAATACCGTACTTAAAGGATAAAGAGTCTGGTAAACCGAAGTTCCAATAACAGGATAGCGAACTCTAAGGTGTCTTTTGTAGTCTTGTGACCTAGGTCACTAATACAATTTACCGATATCAGAATATTGGATGTAAAGTTAGGCAACGAGGTGGAGTTGCCCTTAATTTGATATTCTGCTTAATGTCCAAACAACAAGCAAAATAGAGAGAACGTGAAATAACGTGAAAAATTTCCAAAAGATTTATATACCTATCTCTTTCATTATTTTTTTTTTAATTTCTCTTTAAAATGTTCCAACAGTTGTACGCGTTGAAGTCCATAAAAATCATTTGTATCTTTCATGAATTTTTTTTTTCTGGTCTAAAACACATAACTCAGTGATTCACAAAAGTATTCGACCACTGACGACAGAAGAAATTTCTCGTTTATCACGTTTATTAAAATATTGAAATATAATATAAAAATAAAATATAAAATATAAAATATAAAATGTAAAATGTAAAATGTAAAATGTAAAATGTAAAATATAAAATATAAAATATAAAATATTGAAGCCAGTCTGAAAATATATGATTTTTTTCAAATCTAAAGGAAAATTTAAAGAATAGACTTTCGCTTGTTAAGCAGCATTATATTGTCTACCAGACTCTAAGATTATCAGATCGTCCTCAACATCTCCCTCGATGCCACGATCGTTCATTTCCTGCACGATCGAATCAGCTAGATAAATTTTAGCCGATACTGGATCGTTTCGATAGAGTTTCCTTATCGGGCTATTTCGTCCGGGATGACGAAGTTTAAAAACTCGTCCGGATCCCGCCGAGTTTCTCTTCCATCGCCGAGAACATATGGCTCTAGCACAAACTGTATATGTGCAACGATACACCAGCGTCAATTGCCTTGTAGCTCGATCGGAACATCGTAATTGGCCGGACGTTTATCAATCGCTTCTAGCGCTCTTTCGAACGCGATTCGAGGGGTGTACAGAGGTGACCATTTCATCGTATGGTTTGCCTTTGAGTCACCGATATATGGGTGTGTTCTTTTTTTCTCTTTTCAATCGGCCGCGCAAACGTTAGAGGCTCTACATTCCACCATAGTCGATGAAACAGATTAACAAAGATTGATTGTCTTTTTTTTTTATACTTATGATAAAACCAAAGTTCTTGTTCTTTAGTGTTTGAAAGGATTTATTTATAATGCTATACTTTATTAGGTGATTTTATTTAAATTTCACTTTGTCACTGGTTTTTATTTTGTTATTATTTGTAGTATTATGTTTGAGGTTGATTCTCTTTTTTTTATACTTATGATAAAACCAAAGTTCTTGTTCTTTAGTGTTTGAAAGGATTTATTTATAATGCTATACTTTATTAGGTGATTTTATTTAAATTTCACTTTGTCACTGGTTTTTATTTTGTTATTATTTGTAGTATTATGTTTGAGGTTGATTCTCTTTTTTTTATAATTATGATAAAACCAAAGTTTTTTGTCCTTTAGTGTTTGAGAGGATTTATTTATAATGCTATACTTTATTAGGTGATTTTATTTAAATTTCACTTTGTCACTGGTTTTTATTTTATTATTATTTGTAGTATTATGTTTGAGTAGGTTGATTCTCTTTTTTTTTTATAATTATGATAAAACCAAAGTTTTTGTTCTTTAGTGTTTGAGAGGATTTATTTATAATATTATACTTTATTAGGTGATTCTATATGAAATTTCACTCTGTCACTGATTTATTATTATTTGTAGCATTATGTTTGAGTAGTTTGAGAATTTTGTTATCTCGAATAGATAATGAACTGTTTATGAAACTGTTTATTGAAAAAAAAATATATATGTATATATATATACATATAGTAAAAGAATATAGTACAACAAACAATACAGTACATGATACAAACTATTTAAAAGCTATGTATATTCTAATCCACTGAACTAATCATAATCGCAGATTTTCATGCATTTGTAAAAAATTTAAAAGCGCAGAATTGCACAACACGCGCATAATGTGTGAAAAATATATAAAATATTTAAAGCATAAATTCTGTAATATTTATAGTATTATAAAATAACTTCCTGTCCAAGTTCTGTCTTTTTAATTACATTCCCAAAAATATGAACTTGCACAAAAGTCCAGCGGTCTAATTATAATATTAATCTCTGACCCTACACGCAAAACAAAAGCAAAGTTAACATGCAAAATTACTTTGTGTCTTTGTTCTTTCAAAAACATGAATTTGTCCAAAGATCTGCATCTTATTGATAATTTGCAATTGCAATGTCCACTTCAGATTCATGCAGATCCAAGAGCGTTCGTACAAAACGTATGAAACGAATTTTTATTTCATTTCTGTCTTTTCTATTCTCCCATTCGTTGTTGCATCCGTAAAAATTAAATTTCCATGGAAATCCGTCAATTATTAATAATTCGCGACGAAAGTGCAGATTTCTCTCATTTTTGCCAGAAGCGAAATAATAATATCTCAAACGAAGCATATATACACACATGTACATATAATTTTGAGATTAATATACGATCGTATACGCGGTACAACGTGCATGGCAAATTGCAAAACGAAATTTATGAAATTCGTACTGTTAATTCCGCCTGGTTCATTAATAATCGAGGGAGTTTAATTTAAACTTTATATCTACGACCAAAACAGTGTCACTTACGTGTCATTATCACATTTGCTGGAACGGACGTATTTCAATTAATGTATTTTCCAAATATTGCAAGTTAAAAAACGTTTAAAAATTACTGTATATTTGTTTTGTTGTTATTGGCACGTTTGAAACGTGCATTGGTATGTTTACGTTGGCAAACGTTTAAATATTAATGTAGCTTGCAAATATTAGGACAAATATTTAGAGATTAATAAAAATTTACAAATATTGGAACCAACATTTTTAAAGGTTAATATGACATATTAAATAATTGGAAGAAATATTTAAAAAATTAATGCAGCATGCAAATATTAAAAGATACGTTTGAAAATGATATTAGAACGAACATCAAAAGAAAGCAATATGCTGGGGAAATATTATAGCGAGCGTTTAAAGATGAATATGTTTGGCGAGTATTAATGTGAGAATTTCATAATTAATATTCCTAGTTTTTATGTTTTACCCGATGACCGAGTAATTAATTACAGATTTTTACTTTCATGCTGGAATTATCACGCTCGTTAAAATAACGAAGATTATTTAACAAAAAGTTCAACGTGATTTCCTGTAAATTTTTCGACATCGTGTACAATGTTCGTTTTAACAACAATTGTAAAATATTTTTCTCTTTTTATTTACAGACGGCGACAAAGGTAGAGACGCATTCGTGTAGACACGCCACGAAACCAGCCAATAAAGAAAAGAATCAGAACCAAAGATGTATTCCTTGTAAGTAACGTTCACTCATCATAGTTATTGTTAATATTAAATCAGTGTAGTAGCGGGACCACGTTGATCGAGTTTGAAATAAATCAAAAAATATATGTAAAAATTACAAGATATTCGACACAAGTATCTATAGATTTCACAAAATTCCTGAAATAATTATGATTCATTATATCAATAAATTTCAATATTCAGTACGATTATCTATAATACTTCATCCTCAAAATTATTCATGTTATGTACTAATTTCTTGGTATAACTGATTAGAAAAAATATATAAAAATAATTAATAATAGATATATATATTGTAATAAATATATATATAACTGATTAGGAAATATATATAAATATAAATAATAATAATATTGTAATAAATATATATAACTGATTAGAAAAAATACATAAATATAAATAAAAATAAATATATATATTGTAATAAATATATATATATAACTTATTAGAAAATATAAATAAAAATATAAATATAAATATAAATTATGATAATAAATATAAATATAAATATAAATAATAATAAATATATATATATTTTCTAATGAGTTTCAAATTTTACCAACACAACGATGACCAGTGGTATCTTGTTACAGTGTCAATAAAATTTCAAGATATTTTATACACACATACACCCAAACGTTCCCTCTTGTATACAAGACGAGTATACTTTCTATTCACAAAATATTACACAATAATAATATAGATCAACATTTATTGTCTCTAGCCAAAACATTTCAACGATCCCTCCAAAGAAACCTCCACATTTCGTTTATGCGTGACACGAAATTCTCGCCTTAATTAACATTTAATCCCGCGCAAGCGACTCGACACTTAACCGAAGACTTAACGCAAATAACGAGCGTTTAATTCCCAACGAAAACAACGTGGTTTCGCAGCAGCGCGAGAGAACCCTTGGCACAATTGTTCAGCAATTCTGCTCGCACCGTCATTTTTATCCTGCGAACCCTTTGATTTCCACCATCATACTGCGCGCTACAAGAGCTACGCAGTTAGTTTTAATTATTCGCCAGCAGGAAAAATTCTGGCAGGTTTAATTAGGGGACGCGGTTATATTCGCGCCTTTACGAACGCTTTGGAACAAGAAAAGGGGGATGAAAGCGACCGGGGGAGGTTGAGCAACTTCCGTTTTCGCGTACGCGCTTGCGCAGGCTTATAAGTTACGATTGGCCAGCAATTTTTTGTTTTTTTCTTTTTTTTTTTTTTATTTTTACGAAGACAATCGACTCGCTAAAATTACCAAACGTGAGATCTATGACAGAGTCTAAATGAGATCTACATATGATAAATGTTTTCGTATTATCTTCTGACATGTATAATTTCTGATTTATTTATAACTAATATATTATTCAGCATCTTTTCATATTACATTTAGCACATCTTCTGATTTATTTAACTAGTATGTTATTTGGCAAGTTCGAATCTCTAGGATT
The DNA here is from genome assembly GCF_011392965.1 of Frieseomelitta varia. Classification (NCBI taxonomy): domain Eukaryota; kingdom Metazoa; phylum Arthropoda; class Insecta; order Hymenoptera; family Apidae; genus Frieseomelitta; species Frieseomelitta varia. Next base: position 294 of record NW_025110425.1, on the reverse strand, counting down.
GTTCGAGTTTTCGAGCTTTTTAAGTTTTACATATCTCTGCTTTGTAAACGTACGTAACAAAGAATGTTGGAGTGTGTATTTTTACGAACGGTAATAAAAATTACTCCATTTATTACGTCATGTTATACTATGATAAATACCTCGAGTCGTTGGATATTTCATTTATTTACTCACACTGCGTGAATATTGTGGAATTCTGTAATTTCATGAACATAACAAAAAAAAAAAAAAAAACGTGGAATTTCAGTTCTTATAAAGATAATAAAAATTTGTTTCATCTACTTTACTCGTTAA
>NW_025110424.1:288259-300192 GCF_011392965.1 Frieseomelitta varia | reverse complement strand
AATCAAACAAACTGACAATTTGTTTAACTCAAACGTAGTCTTTTCTGAATTAATTGCGTCATACTCCAATTTATATCATACTCCCAATCCGTTGAAGAACGAATTCGATGCAGTTTATTATTATATTTGTTACATTCATTTCAGACATCACGATATAATTCTTACAACGAGTCATCAAACAAACTGACAATTCGTTTAACTGAAACATCGTTTTTCGTTTTCCGATTTACAAAATTTTACATTTGCATTTTATTTTGCGAATCAAACGTGACTCTTGTGGCAAATCAAATAAATCGACTCGAACACAGTCTTCCCTGCCGTACTCTCAATTCACGCGAGTTGACAAAGTTCCCGAATTTCCGCCAAGTTCTCCACGAAGAACGCGCTGCCGCCCGTTTATTAATATCAGTAAGTAAGGTTCAACGTCATCGCGTGACGAGTTTGCACGTAACGCATATAGCACCGACTATATACGAAATGATGTAAGAAGAAAACGTACGTTCCCGCTTACGTACGCGCGTACGTATGCTTGCAGCAGTTTGTACGTTCAGGCTTCGGGCTCTAAACGCGGCGAGAACGAGAAGAAAAAGACGAAGGAAAGATGTACGTACGTGCGTACGCGCGCGAGACGGCGTGAGCGCGAAGAAGAAGAAAAGAAGAAAAAGGGAAGGAAAGAAAAATAGAAAAATAGAAAAAAAGGAGAAGATGCGTGGTCGAGGAAGCTGAAGAAACGCGAGAAAGAAGAGGCGGTCTCTGCATTTATCGCCGGCCGTCCCGTATTTATAACGAGTTAACCAACTCCGCTGGACCCGGGCCAGCGTCATCGGTTCTCCGTTTTTCTCCTTTTCTCTGTTTGATTCTGCATGGCTGCAATGGTTGAACACTTCTCCGAAGATAACGAGTCTCTCTATTGGGAATGCTTGTCGCCAGCCGAATGGACATATACACACACTCGGCTGACAGCGAGTGTTCGCGACACCTGCAACTGCTTTAAAATTGCAGGAAAACGTGGCTGAACGACCACGGGATCGCGAGTCGAGTTTCTACGAGTTTTATGTACACTGTATGTACTTCTGCAGCAGTGTGGGAAGCAGAGATTCCCAAGTTTAATAAATGGAAAGTGTGGAACGAGACTTTTCTTTTTTTTTTTTTTTTTTTCGTCGAACGACTCGTTTTCGAGGGAATTGAGTTTTATGAAGTACGCGCGTGCACTTCAATTCTTTTGAACGAAACACGTTCAAAGTGTATTTCCTTGGAAACGAAGGTTCCGGAAGAGCAAAGAAATTTCGCGCGTGTAATATTTCTCGCGTGAATTTTGAATTGAAAAGCCAAATTCCGGTACTCTTGATAAATGACAAATTTTCAAAGTCGGGTCTCTTCGAGAACGAGGGCCTTAAATGGAAAAAATTTTATTACGCATCTTCCACTTGTTTCTTTGACGAGGAACTTTTCCTACATGTTGTAGAACATCCTGTATACTTTGTTATAAAAATTCTCGATCAAACGCAAGCATTCTAAAGTATTCAAAATACTGAAATCTCCGAAGTACATCTTATTTATTTGAGATGTACGTGCAAATATAAGATAATTGTTATTCCGTTTCAAACAACCATTACTAAACTAAACAACCATTACCATACTAAACAATCATTTCTGCAATTCAATTGATTAAGACAGATGCAATTATAGAAAGTAACCGACGTCTGTTATTAAAAGTATCATCACAGACTACAGAGAAGACTTCTTCTGTCAGTTTCTCGACCAAATGATACATAATTAATACTTTCTCGAGATCTTAACGATGAAATTATAAAAACAACTCGACTTGATATTTTTGAAAAGGGAAATCTCTGTCGTGAAAATTTCCAAAAACAAGAGGATGTAATGTGCGGTTAAATCGCGAGAGTTGCGTCGATTAACTCGAATCTTTGCCTTCGTTCCTGCGTCTGGCTGGGATTTAAATTGGACTGCGTCCAAACATATTGAAGGAAATTAAGGAAGAGCGAAAATAACATCGAGGGAAAGTTACGATACGATGATTTAATTTTTGCCAACCGAGAGTTATCGGTAACAGATGATTGAGAGATTAACCCAAATTCACAAATATATATTAATTTTTACCATCAGACGTCGATACGACAAACTGTATCGTAAAAGTAATCGTGTTGAAGTAAAAATATACACTGTGTAATTTCCATAATATCAGTGTTACGACAACTTGTACGTATGTATAATTCATTATTTCACTTCTTCGCAATTTGTAGAAAGTATTATTCTATTTATGCATTCAAATGTTGAGTAATCGTAACATTTTCTAAGGCAGAATTCTTTTTACTTGTACCGTGAACGAGACAATTGATTGTTAGTTAATTAACGTGGAATAACTTGACATTAGGTAACCAAGAAAGTTCTGCCGTTTCGTTTATGATAGTAAAGAATGATATAGAGATATATATATACGTAATTTCTTTAACCTAAAGCAGCTATTTTCATAAATGAATTTTCATAGATTTTTGACTCCTTCTTTGTGAACTTTCTGAGATTTTAAACAGATTTTATTCTCTCGCTTTCTATCGTGAAGAAAGTTACGAAAATAGAACAGTTACGAGCACATACATAAATTAGATACTATGTGTTGTTTTGGAAAAATCATTTATCAAAGTAGGGAATTATTTCTGGAAAGGAAATAATATTTTTCTACATTTTTGCATCGTACTTTCTTGTCGGAGGAGAAACAATCCTGTTTAGCCTAATATAGCCTAATATAGGACAATACTGCGTAAAGAAGTTCAAGTTTACAACTCCATTAACCCTTTGCACACTTCTTCGAATAATCGTTTCTTTTATTAATAATTAAATTCCTCTTTAAATGGAAATATTAACGTAACTTTTCCTTGTAGCAAGTCGATTTATTATGGTCTTATACTTTGAACGGATATATATATATGTACACATTTTATAATATAAAAAAAATTTTATATAAAATATATATATAAAATACAGTTTCATATAAAATATATTATACAAAATACAGTTTTATAAAAAAAAATGAAACATGATAAGTAAAAGAATGCCTATGTCGATTTATTATGGTCTTATACTTTGAATGAATATATATATATATATATATATATATATATATATATATATATATACATTTTTTAATATCTACGCAAATATATGTGTAATAAACATTCGCAGTTGTTTAATTAAATATATTTTATAATTAAAATATAATTAATAGTATATAAATTAATAAAGTATTATAATAATTAACAATTAAAGTAAATATTTTAAAATAATATAATTATTTATAGTTGAAATGTAATGAAAATTAATTTTTTTTTTAAATTAAATAAGCAAAAGATATTCTGTACCTTTTGCACCAAGGTAAATTTATTAAATTTAATAATTTAATAATCTCGAAAATTAATGAGTTAAATATATATATATATATAATTTTTTTGTATAAAAAAATTTAATATATATTTAGAAACTAAATGTTTATTGAATTTATTTATACTTAGCTTCTTTTGAAATAGATTTAATTTATATATATATAAATGTTTACAACATTCATTTTGCAACGCTAGTTTCAATAATTCAGCTAAACCGATCCATAAGGCGATTAATTTATAAATTAATTTAAAATATTATCACTATTTATAATAAAATTATTGATATTTATCTGATGCATTTTGTTCTATTACCAATAGCAGCCGAAATATTTTTCTGTTCTATGTAATTCACTCAGTATAATAAATGGCAGTTTGACGAAACGAATGTTCATTTATACTGCATGTACATACATTGTGTACGAATATTCGTTTGGCATTATACACAGTAGGTAGCGAATGCGTTACTCCACTGTGAAGTCACACAGTGTTGTTTTACGAATTTATTAATTAGCGTTTCTTTTTTTTTTTTGTAGAGAGAGGTGTAGGAATGTAACGTGAAAATAAATGAAAGAAAAGAAAACAGTACCGTTTTTTTTTTTGTATGCAACATAACAGCGCATGAAATTTTTTTGTATTCACGCTACTTTTTTAGAACTCAAGATTACCTTCAATTTTTTACACGTGCTATCTTTTTCAAAAGTGAAGGTTACCTTTTCTAATTTTTTTAAATAAAACGTTATCTTATAATATTATGTAGAAATCAAGACGAATTCAATCATCTACCATGATCTAAAATGATCTCCGAAATTATAAGAAAAAGATGAAAATCAAGAGAAAAAGTTCGTATTTTTAACACTCTATGAACACTTACATATTAGAAATATTCTGTGTATATAATAAATGTATATAATAAATTTGTAAAATTTACAAAAAAATTAAAAATTTTTCTTTTATTTTTGACGCTCAAGGTACATCACTGTAATAATTTTGACGCGTACTTTTATATGATGTAAAAAAATATGTAACACTCCGGTTAAAAAATTGAAGATCACCTGCGTTCTAAAAAAAAAGCGATACAAAGCAATACAAAACGATTTCGTACACCATTATGAAACATCATCGCTTACAAAACGTAGTACTTTCTTTTCGTTTTTCATCCTTTTCTCATTGCAAGAAAAACGTTGGTTAATAAACGTGAACGCCCTGTTTCGATACCTATATATATATAATTTTTTATATATTTATATATTTTTATATTTATATATTATAATATTATATATATATATTTAATAATATATATAAATAATAAATAATAAATATATTATTTATATATAATATTATATATATAGTTATGGTTATACATACATAAATAATAAATAAATAAATAAATATTTATATATATAAATATACATAATATATAAATTCAAATTTAAAATCCATTTCCTATCAATTCAAATTTTTTACTCTCAAATCCCTGAAACCGCGGACGTAACAACAATTTCTACTTCGTAAATTAACTTTTACTTTGAAATCGCTAAAACAAAACATTGATTCGACGACAATTTCTGCCCCATAAATTTTACCGTGAACGTACACCTCATTACCCTAGAAGAAAGCTACGATTCCAACAATTTAAAACTAGCCACCTATCGTGTCGCTGTTCCATCATCCTCCGCAAAGAAAAACGATCGACCTCTCGGTTGAAATTAATAGCAAGAGGGGGGAAGGAGGAGGAGAAGGAGAGGTGGAGAATCACAGTAGAGTTCTGTTCTCCAGTACAAGTTGTTCACCCGGAGAACTTGTGACGCAGTGAACCGGGATGATGCTCGATAACATACCGTTACACTGATGTAACAGACCTGTCGGCCGGTAAACTTACTCTTGCATACAAATACACCGAGGAAAAGAAGGTATAGTAGCCTTGAGGAGCGCGAAGACGAACCGATCATTATTTCAACCATCGCCGATCCACGCCAATTAAACCATTCCAAAGGACTTCTCTCGCACTGACTAACTATCCAGAGACATCGTAGAGATCATAAACGCACGCGTGATACGGCTCCAGCAGTTGAGAGAGTTGCTTCAACATTTAAATGGTGATTAGAGTTACTTACTATGACTGTATAAAAATCTATTGTATCTTATTTACGATAGCATTATTTTTTATTATTTATTTTATTATTACTTTTTTGTTATTTTATGTTATTATTTATTTTATTATTATTCCTTTGTTATTTTATATTATTATTTATTTTATTATTATTCCTTTGTTATTTTATATTATTATTTATTTTATTATTATTCCTTTGTTATTTTATATTATTATTTATTTTATTATTATTCCTTTGTTATTTTATATTATTATTTATTTTATTATTATTCCTTTGTTATTTTATATTATTATTATTAGTTTATTTTATATTATTATTATTAGTTTTTATTGTTTAGTTATTATTTTGTTACGATAATTTTAGTTAGTTATATTATTATTTATTTTATTATTATTCCTTTATTTTACATTATTATTATTAGTTTTTATTGTTTAGTTATTATTTTGTTACGATAATTTTAGTTAGTTATATTATTATTTATTTTATTATTATTCCTTTATTTTACATTATTATTATTAGTTTTTATTGTTTAGTTATTATTTTGTTACGATAATTTTAGTTAGTTATATTATTATTTATTTTATTATTATTCCTTTGTTATTTTAAATTATTATTATTAGTTTTTATTGTTTAGTTATTATTTTGTTACGATAATTTTAGTTAGCTATATTATTATTTATTTTATTATTATTCCTTTATTTTATATTATTATTATTAGTTTTTATTGTTTAGTTATTATTTTGTTACGATAATTTTAGTTAGTTATATTATTATTTATTTTATTATTATTCCTTTATTTTACATTATTATTATTAGTTTTTATTGTTTAGTTATTATTTTGTTACGATAATTTTAGTTAGTTATATTATTATTTATTTTATTATTATTCCTTTGTTATTTTAAATTATTATTATTAGTTTTTATTGTTTAGTTATTATTTTGTTACGATAATTTTAGTTAGCTATATTATTATTTATTTTATTATTATTCCTTTATTATTATTTTGTTACGATAGTTTTAGTTAGTTATATATTTATTTTATTTTATTGTTATTCCTTTATTATTATTTTGTTACGATAGTTTTAGTTAGTTATATTATTATTTATTTTATTATTATTCCTTTGTTATTTTATATTATTATTATTTTTTATTGTTTAGTTATTATTTTGTTACGATAGTGTTAAGGTTATATTTGAGATGATCCTTGACAAAATTGAAACTATCGTTCAACATACCTGTGATGATTTCGCGATTTATATTGCGTCAGTTGAAGAACATTTGTCGTGGAAAGGATATTAAAATAATAACCTTTTGCATTGGAATGACGTGCCACGCACGTCGAGAATTTTTTGTCTCAAATCGCAACATTTTCTCTTAAGCATATTTAAATGTAACCCAGATGTAAAACAAATGATAAATTTATTACTTCGTAGCAATTTCTATCCAGTGATGTCATACCGACGAGTTTAAAGGAAAAAGAAAGCGACGAATTGTTGTATTACGGTTCGGTCACTCGTTATGGTCCGCGCAACCAATTGCCAGCGCAAGGGGGTTGATATTCGGACACTAAATTATTCGAAGTGTTGTAATTTCGTAAAGTAAAATCGTGCAGTGATAAACCTGGTTTCTGTTTGAAGCTTGAAATTTCTCAATTTTCAAAATGCACCGTGTTCACTTTATTTTAATACACTATAAATGCCGGTTAGCAGTCGGTGACACACTTTCGCGTCATTTGCGATTGTTATTTTAATGTTTTTATGTGTACAAATTTTCAGAACCTCTTCATAATAATATAATTGTAATAAGGTTGCTTCAATTTCTATCTTCTACACTACGAAACAACGCTTCATTCTACGTTTTAAACAACGCGCACGTGACGTACTCAAAACTGTTCTATGACCAAAGAAAAGCACGTTTTCGCTAGAAAAAACGAGACCCATTAGAAAACTGGTGTAAAACCAAACTGTTTAGCCAGATGTTCAATCTTGCACGATTTATCAAACTCTGTCAGGAATCTCGTCCTCGAGGATATAAATCGTCGGCTGCATATTACGATGAATTTAATTTAACCGAGGCTTTAATTTCAGAATCTTCAATGCCGTGGTGCACGAGTCTCCTAACGACACCCATTATCGTTAATAACGCTGTTATAGACACGCAGCTCGTTGCACGTGGAAACGCATCTGTTACTCCTGTGGAAGTTTTATTTCATTTTATTTTTCTATGCGGATGTTCTGTCCACCGCGAGAGTATTACGTGAAACCGCTTTTCACGCATCCATGCGCATAATGAATTGGGTAAATGGGACACGTGTATCTTTTCTAACACGAACGTGTCCCGAGGAAAGCGGGTCGGTCTTCTGGTTCCTTATCAATCGAGCAATCGGCATATCAATGGGACCATGTCCAATTACTGCTTAGGTTTTAGTCCAGAGAATTTCAAACATGCCGGGAAATCGTATTAATCGTAATTGTCGGTGCAGCAAGGCTGTTCTTGCAATTGCTATTGTTTTTCTTTAGGTTGGAGCATTCTTGCAATTACTATTGTTTTTTTTTTTTTTTTTTTTTTTTTTTAATTGACTGTAAATCTCCATTCAAAAAATTAATTGCAATTATAAGAAATCGTAAAAAATTAATTAATAATAATGTTTTAATGGAATTGTTTAAATTTAATTCAAAATACGAAGAGTGACACAAAAAAAAAAATGAGTGACCTTGTAGCTTTAAAACCAAGGAGATAAATAAATAATTACAAACAGCTATAAATAGCGTTATTAATTATTAAATTCAATCGCTTCAGTCAGTAGAATTTTTGAACCAGAATAATAGACTCGTTTAGAGTCTATGTGCTTCAGGATCTACTTTATTAGATTTCGCTCTCTGTGAATTTCCATCTCTTTCCAAATGTTAAATTAGTGCTGAAAAGAATTTATTTTTAACAACTTAAAAATGATGGAGATTCTGAAGAATGTTGTGAAATCTAATTTATAGAATAGATTGCATGTTGGGTCAGAAGGAAACTACTTTTAAAACGGTACAGTTGATTTGTTTAATAAAAGAATCGACCTCTTTGTGTTATTAAATATTAAGTTATTAAGAAAATCGTGATTAACAGTATGCGGAATGTTCATACTATTATTTTTCTTATGTGTGATAACTTTAAATGGTGATTAATCATAAATCACATTCGGAAAATTGATTGTAATATTGAAGAATATTTAATATGCTTAAATGTTTAATCAATTGTAAATGATAAAATTTTCAATTTTTTATTAGAAATGAATTTTAATTTACTTGCTGTTATATTGTTAAACTATAAACTATTAAAGAATATATTAAGTAATTAGGAATGATAAAATTTGCAATTTCTTATTACAAATGAATTTTAATTTACTTGCTGTTATATTGTTAAACTATAATCTATTAAAGAATATATTAAGTAATTAGGAAGATTAGAAAATTATCGTGGAACGCCATAAAAAAATATCTTTTATAAAGAATTTTTAAAAACATTTCTTGACGTTAGAGAGAGAATATTTGAATAATTTATAATGTTATTTATAGAAGGCAGAAACCAGCAACAATACAAATATTCTTTCGTTATCAAAACAGTTTAGTTATAACATTGTAATGATTATATTGTATTTATATTATTAATCATATTATAACGATAACTAACTGAAGATTTTGACAATGGAAGGACATTTGCATCACACAAATTATTTTTAATGAAAACTGACTGGCTTCTGAGCTCTCTATATAATATTAATAGTTTATACAAGATGTCTCAGTATTGATGGTACAATCGAGAAGAGGATGATTTTATCTGAAAAAACGAATCAAAAAGGGAAGAATAAAATTTTTTCATTGAAACCTTTTGTTTTCGAGAAAATCGAGTTCGCAAATTTATCAAGTTAATTTTTACCTAAATTTAGTTAATTCCATACTGGCGCGAAAATGTTCTATGTGCAAAAAAATAAGCGAAAAATGTAGGACAAAATTTTCTCGTTTTCAAGAAAATAATAAATTGAATATTTTTCGTTAAAAAATATTTGTGTCGGTACGCGTGTATTTGATAAAATTTCCAAAATTCGATTTTCTCGAAAGCGAGGCATCGTATAAAAAAATTTTCCTCCACATTTTATATTCATTTTTGCACGTAATAACCTACTGTTAATTATTCTTTTCTATCACGTTTCGGTATCAGGTAAATTCAAGCATACTTAATAAATTTTCAAACTCGACATTTTTCGGAAACGAAAGCTGAAAGACGAAAAAATTTTCTTTTCTTTTCCGACTCGCTAAATATTTCTAAATATATAAAATACATATTTCTAACATCTAAAACTACAGATGAAAAGATTTCAAAATTAAAATTAAAATTGAAATTGAACGGTTATTCATCTATTCATTAAAGTATAATTTAAAAAGCCTCGAGGCCAAATATAAGAAATTGTGATGAACTAACATAATCACCAATTATTTCTACTGTAGCCACCCAATTCTCCAAATATCACAATCGTTATGAGGCATCAGCTATCATTTACAGGGAAGAGCGCAATTTTCAAGGCACGTTCGCACCTTCATTAAAGACCGTTTTTGCATTCATCGAGAAATTTTCATCCCACTTTTGGTAGACTTGGCTGGTTGATTCGCAACGAGCCGGTAATTCGGTTCTTAGCATATCTGCCAGTAAATTGAACTCATTATGCTTGCTCTTCGGCTCGCGTTAACTGCCGTAAATAAACAATAGACGTCGCAGCCATTGTCGTTAGAGATCATTTCTGCCTTCGCGAGTATTAAAGTTTCCGTCGAATCCTCTGAAAGTATAATACAAAGGAGAAATCAGAGCAGATTCACATCGGCGTGGATCCCTAATACGATCATCTCCTCGCTTTCTTCTTACTTTTTCTTAACAGATTCTGTTTCATTCGATGCAATGCCCTCCTCTTCTAATTGCATACAATTTTCCTATTGTATCTAGTTAAATGGCCATATTTATTCTTGAAATGGAATTTACCATTTCTGTGTGTTAAATTCATTTAAGTAGTTTTAATTCTATTTTTTTTTTTTTTAACCTATTTGATTAATATATTGTTCGATTCCGTTTCTCTCAAAGTTTTTATACAGAAAAGATGTCGGAAAACGAGTTAATAATTTTAAAAACAGACTTGTATATAAGTGTAACAATTTGAAGCTGCAAGGAAAAACTCGATTGATAAAAAGCAGATAGCAAAAGATTCGCATAGATATACATATGTATGTGTGGACAATGATAACAAATATAACACTTCAAAAACCACAAGATGAAAGAAAATATTCTATGCAATGCATACAATACGTAATAAAATATATATTGTTTATAATATTTATAATATAATAAAATATAATAAAATATATAACATAAATATGTAATGTAAAATATAAAATATATAAAATGAAATATATAAATAAATATAATAATAAATTAATAATAAATATAAAAATATATTTTTAACACATTCTTAATTATATTAGATATAAAGCATTATTAGAGCTATTCATTATAAATACCTCTAATGAATGTTCAAGTGTGGTTCATGGCAGGTCGGAATTAATAAAACAAATTTATTTAAGTAACGTGTCTTCTAAAACGAGATTCAAAATACTTTCATGTGCACAAATTCAAAATATTTCTATTAAATGTATTCGAATACATATTCAAATTCTCAAATAATTACATTGTACGTGTTCAAATATGTACTACGTTTCATATTTGTTCATTTGTTAAATAATGTAATTCGATCACTGACTAAAGTCAACAGCTATCGAATGCACATTTCTGTATACATTCACTAATAAGATATAACATAATTCTCCATTTCTTCATTAGATTTTAAAAATTATTTGTTTTCTATATTAGAAACATACTATATACATCCGTAATTCTTTATTATATGACACGTTTTATATGAAAACACCTCGCGCTTAGCTCTCGGCTATGAAGTAACACCGCATGACGGACGAGCCTCGTACCAAAGAGTTTGAAACCTCTGACATTTTTACACAAAACACACCTTACACACCGTCATGTCAGTTGTGAGCTGCAATTAAAACATTATATACAAATTATCCGCCATGAAATAATATCGAAACTGCTGATATTCCTTAAATCGAAATAGAACTTGGATGATTACTGAAATAAAATAAAATAGATAAAAATAGAATTTAAATATAATTAAAAATTAAAGTGAAACTTTTCATCTTGAAATATGCTTTCTATTTTTTCTCTAATTGTTCGTACGTTTTTTTACTCTACGTAAAAAATATATATATATATATTTAACCACTTGCGCTGGCAACAGATTGCGGACCATAACGAGTGACCAAACCGTACACAATAATTCGTCGCTTTCTTTTTGAACTCGTCGGTATATCACCGGATA